>NC_141010.1:2331392-2355046 GCF_052327205.1 Somniosus microcephalus
ACACACCCCCCGCACACACCCCCCCCGCACACACCCCCCCCCGCACACACACCCCCCCCCGCACACACACCCCCCGCACACACCCCCCCCGCACACAACCCCCCCGCACACACCCCCCGCACACACACCCCCCCGCACACACCCCCCGCACACACCCCCCCCCGCACACCCCCCCCCGCACACCCCCCCCCGCACACACCCCCCGCACACCCCCCCCGCACACACCCCCCGCACACCCCCCCCCCCCCCGCACACACCCCCCCCCGCACACACCCCCCCCCGCACACACCCCCCGCACACACCCCCCCCGCACACACCCCCCGCACACACCCCCCCCGCACACCCCCCCCCGCACACCCCCCCCCCGCACACACCCCCCGCACCCCCCCCCGCACACACCCCCCGCACCCCCCCCCCCCCCCCCGCACACCCCCCCCCCCGCACACACCCCCCCCCCCGCACACACCCCCCCGCACACACACCCCCCCGCACACACCCCCCCGCACACACACCCCCCGCACACACCCCCCGCACACCCCCCCCCCGCACACACCCCCCCGCACACCCCCCCCCCCGCACACCCCCCCCCCGCACACACCCCCCGCACACCCCCCCCCCCCCGCACACACCCCCCCCCGCACACACCCCCCCCGCACACACCCCCCCGCACACACACCCCCCCGCACACACCCCCCGCACACACACCCCCCGCACACACCCCCCGCACACCCCCCCCCCCGCACACCCCCCCCCCCCCCGCACACACCCCCCGCACACCCCCCCCCCCCGCACACACCCCCCCCGCACACACCCCCCCGCACACCCCCCCCCGCACACACACCCCCCCGCACACACCCCCCCGCACACACACCCCCCGCACACACACCCCCCGCACACCCCCCCCCCGCACACACCCCCCCCGCACACACCCCCCCGCACACACCCCCCCCGCACACACACCCCCCCCCGCACACCCCCCCCCCCCCGCACACACACCCCCCGCACACACCCCCCCCCCCGCACACACCCCCCCCGCACACACACCCCCCGCACACACACCCCCCGCACACACCCCCCCCGCACCCCCCGCACACACACCCCCCGCACACCCCCCCGCACACACCCCCCCCCCGCACACACCCCCCCCCGCACACACACCCCCCGCACACCCCCCCCCCGCACACACACCCCCCGCACACACCCCCCCCGCACACACACCCCCCGCCACACCCCCCCCCCCCGCACACACACCCCCCGCACACACCCCCCCGCACACACCCCCCCGCACACACACCCCCCGCACACACACCCCCCGCACACCCCCCCCCCGCACACACCCCCCGCACACACCCCCCCCGCACACACACCCCCCGCACACACCCCCCCGCACACCCCCCCCCCCGCACACACACCCCCCGCACACACCCCCCGCACACACACCCCCCGCACACCCCCCCCCCCCCCGCACACACCCCCCGCACACCCCCCCCCCGCACACACCCCCCGCACACACACCCCCCGCACACACCCCCCCGCACACCCCCCCCCCCGCACACACCCCCCCGCACACACCCCCCGCACACCCCCCCCCCCCCGCACACACCCCCCGCACACCCCCCCCCCGCACACACACCCCCCGCACACACCCCCCCCGCACACACCCCCCGCACACACCCCCCCGCACACACACCCCCCCGCACACACCCCCCCCCGCACACACCCCCCGCACACACACCCCCCGCACACACCCCCCCGCACACACCCCCCGCACACACCCCCCCGCACACACACCCCCCGCACACACCCCCCCCCGCACACACCCCCCGCACACACACCCCCCGCACACACCCCCCGCACACACCCCCGCACACACCCCCCGCACACACCCCCCGCACACCCCCCCCCGCACACACCCCCCCCCCGCACACACACCCCCCGCACACACCCCCCGCACACACCCCCCGCACACACCCCTCGCACAACACCCCCGCACACACACCCCCCGCACACACCCCCCGCACACACACCCCCCGCACACACACCCCCCGCACACACCCCCCGCACACACCCCCCCGCACACACCCCCCCCGCACACACCCCCCGCACACACACCCCCCGCACACACCCCCCGCACACACCCCCCGCACACACCCCTCGCACACACACCCCTCGCACACACACCCCCCGCACACACCCCCCGCACACACACCCCCCGCACACACACCCCACACACACACCCCCCGCACACACCCCCCCGCACACACCCCCCCGCACACACACCCCCCGCACACACCCCCCGCACACACACCCCCCGCACACACACCCCCCGCACACACCCCTCGCACACACACCCCACGCACACACCCCCCGCACACACCCCCCGCACACACACCCCCCCGCACACACACCCCACACACACACACCCCCCGCACACACACCCCCCGCACACACACCCCCCGCACACACCCCCCGCACACACCCCCCGCACACACACCCCCCGCACACACACCCCCCGCACACACACCCCACACACACCCCCCGCACACACACCCCCCACACACACACCCCCCCCGCACACACCCCCCACACACACACCCCCCACACACACACCCCCCGCACACACCCCCCACACACACACCCCCCCGCACACACCCCCCACACACACCCCCCACACACACCCCCCGCACACACACCCCCCGCACACACACCCCCCACACACACACCCCCCGCACACACCCCCCACACACACACCCCCCACACACACACCCCCCGCACACACCCCCCCACACACACCCCCCCCCCCCGCACACACACCCCCCACACACACACCCCCCCACACACACACCCCCCGCACACACCCCCCCGCACACACCCCCCCGCACACACCCCCCGCACACACACCCCACACACCCCCCGCACACACACCCCCACACACCCCCCGCACACACCCCCCGCACACACCCCCCCACACACACCCCCCACACACACCCCCCACACACACACCCCCCGCACACACCCCACACACGCAACACGCGCACACACGCACCCCGCCCACACACGCATCCCCACACACACACGCACCCCACACACACACGCACCCCACACACACGCGCACCCCACACACACACGCACCCCACACACACACGCACCCCACACACACACGCACCCCACACACACGCGCACCCCGCCCACACACGCATCCCACACACACACGCACCCCACACACACACGCACCCCGCCCACACACGCGCACCCCCACACACACACGCACCCCACACACACACGCACCCCGCCCACACACGCGCACCCCACACACACACGCACCCCACACACACGCGCACCCCACACACACGCGCACCCCACACACACACGCACCCCACACACACGCACCCCACACACACGCACCCCACACACACTCACCCCGCACACACACGCCCCGCATATGCACACACCACGCACACACGCACCCTGCCCACACACCCCCCCACGCACACTCCCCACTCACACGCGCACCCCACACACAAACCCCACACATGCACACACCACACACACAACCCACACACACACACACCATGCACACACACACACCACGCACACACCCCACACACACACGCACCCCACACACACGCGCACCCCCGCCCACACACGCATCCCACACACACACGCACCCCACACACACACGCACCCCGCCCACACACGCGCACCCCACACACACACGCACCCCACACACACACGCACCCCGCCCACACACGCGCACCCCACACACACACGCACCCCACACACACGCGCACCCCACACACACGCGCACCCCACACACACACGCACCCCACACACACACGCACCCCACACACACGCACCCCACACACACGCACCCCACACACACTCACCCCGCACACACACGCCCCGCATATGCACACACCACGCACACACGCACCCTGCCCACACACCCCCCCCACGCACACTCCCCACTCACACGCGCACCCCACACACAAACCCCACACATGCACACACCACACACACAACCCACACACACACACACCATGCACACACACACACCACGCACACACCCCACACACACACACGCCACACACACACACCCCACACGCACACCCCACTCACACCCGCCCCACACACACACACACCACACACATACCCTGCACACGCACGCCCCACACACGCACGCACCCCACACACACGCACCCCACACACACACCCCCCACACACACTTCAAGAAGGGTAGTAGGGATAAACCAGGGAATTATAGGCCAGTGAGCCTAACATCAGTGGTAGGGAAATTATTGGAAAAAATTCTGAGGGACAGAATTGGTCTCCACTTGGAGAGGCAGGTATTAATTAGGGATAGCCAGCATGGCTTTGTCAAGGGAAGATCATGTCTGACCAATTTGATTGAATTTTTCGAGGGGGTGACTAGGTGTGTGGATGAGGGTAGTGCAGTGGATGTGGTTTACATGGATTTCAGTAAGGCTTTTGATAAAGTCCCACATGGGAGACTGGTCAAGAAGGTAAGAGGCCGTGGGATCCAGGGTGCCTTGGCACATTGGATCCAAAACTGGCTTAGTGGCAGAAGGCAGAGGGTGATGGTGGAAGGTTGTTTTTGTGACTGGAAGCCTGTGTCCAGTGGGGTACCGCAGGGATCGGTGCTGGGTCCCTTGCTGTTTGTGGTCTACATTAATGATTTGGATGTGAATGTAAAAGGTATGATCAGTAAGTTCGCAGATGACACGAAAATTGGTGGGGTGGTAAATAGCGAGGCGGGAAGCCTCAGGCTACAGGACGATATAGATGGGTTGGTCAGATGGGCAGAACAGTGGCAAATGGAATTTAACCCTGAAAAGTGTGAGGTGATGCATTTTGGACGGACTAACAAGGCAAGGGAATACACAATGAATGGTAGGACCCTAGGAAAGACAGAGGATCAGTGGGACCTTGGTGTGCATGTACATAGATCCCTGAAGGCAGCAGAACAGGTAGATAAGGTGGTTAAAAAGGCATATGGGATGCTTGCCTTCATTAGCTGAGGCATAGAATATAAGAGCAGGGAGGTTATGATGGAGCTGCACAAAATGCTAGTTAGGCCACAGCTGGAATAATGTGTGCAGTTCTGGTCGCCACACTATAGGAAGGATGTGATTGCATTGGAGAGGGTGCAGAGGAGATTTACCAGGATGTTGCCTGGGCTAGAGCGCTTCAGCTATGAAGAGAGACTGGACAGGCTGGGGTTGTTTTCCTTGGAGCAGAGAAGGCTGAGGGGGGACCTGATTGAGGTGTACAAAATTATGAGGGGCATAGATAGGGTAGATAGAAAGGAACTTTTCCCCTTAGTAGAGGGGTCAATAACCAGGAGGCATAGTTTCAAGGTAAGGGGCAGGAGGTTTAGAGGGGATTTGAGGAAAAACTTTTTCACCCAGAGGGTGGTTGGAATCTGGAACTCACTGCCTGAAAGGGTGGTAGAGGCAGGAACCCTAACAACATTCAAGAAGCATTTAGATGAGCACTTGAAATGCCATAGCATACAAGGCTACGGACCAAATGCTGGAAAATGGGATTAGAGTAGACAGGGCTTGATGGCCGGCGTGGACACGATGGGCCGAAGGGCCTCTTTCTGTGCTGTATAACTCCATGACTCTATGACACACCCCACACACACACTCCACACGCACACCCCACCCCCCCCACACACACCCAACGCACACATCCCCCACACACGCACCACACCCACACCCCCCCCACACCCACACCCCCCCCACACCCACACCCCCCCACACACACACCCCCCCACCCCCCCCACACCCCCCCCACACCCACACCCCCCCCACACACACCCACCCCCCCCCACACCCCCCACCCCCCACACACACACACCCAACCCCCCCCACCCCCCCACCCCCCCCACACACACACACCCCCACCCCCCCCACACCCCCCCCACACACACCCACCCCCCCCACACCGCCCCCCACACACACACCCCCCCACCCACACACACCCACCCCCCCACACACCCCACCCCCCACACCCCACACACACACCCCCACACACACCCCCCCCACACCCCACCCCCACCCCCCCACACACACACCCCCCACCCCCCCCACACACCACCCCCCCACACCCCACACACACACCCCCCCACACCCCCCACCCCCCACACACCCCACCCCCCACACCCCCCCACACCCCCCACCCCCCCAACACACCCCACCCCCCACACCCCACACACACCCCACCCCCCACACACCCCACCCCCCACACCCCACACACACACCCCCCACACAATACAATACAATACAATACAAATCGCTTTATTGGCATGATAAGGTACATCTTATGTTGCCAAAGCATCAAAATACATTTATGGTTGAACACATAAACGCGGTTCCATTCATACAGTGTATAAACAGGTATATCCCTGAGTTTATAAATATATTTTCGCCTTGTTTATATATACTCTTGTCTTAGTTTACTGGTTGTCCCTCTGTTCATGGCAAGCTGTAACATAGTGTGCCGCCAGTGTTACACAGCTTCTCTCCTCCCCCAGTAGGAATGGGAGTTTTTGGTTGTCAGTCAGATTTCTGAATTCAGGGCATATTTGTGAGAATTTTTGATAGAAATTCTCTCTGATGCCCTGATATTTTCCACAGGCTGTGAGGAAGTGCATCTCTGTCTCAACTACTCCCTGACTGCAGTGAGAGCATATCCTGTCTTCTCTTGGCAGCCTGGTCTGCCTGTGTCTGCCTTTTTCGATCGCTAGGCTATGTTCGCTAAGTCTGTACCTTGTCAAGGTTCTTCTCAGTTTGTTATCCTTTACCATGGTCAGGTAATCAGCTATGTTGTATTGTCTGTTTAGGGCCAAGTAGCAATTGAGTTTGCTTTGGGTTTTTGTTGTTTCTGCCCAATATGACAGATATTTTTCCTTTTGCTTAGCGACGATTGTGTTGGGTCGAATTCTTTGTGTTACCCTGTCACTGTCCTGGGGCTGGTTATTGTTAGTATTGTTATTAGTTACTTTATTGAGTCCCAGGACTAGTTGACTGAGGGTATTCTTCTTTATGGTCAGCTCTTGGCATTTCAGGGCGTCGTAGTGATAGCATTGGGGGTTGCTCATTTGTAGGTGATTCCAAAATTTGGTGGCTCTTTTTTGGATAGTGATTATTAATGGGTATTGGCCTAGTTCCGCCCTGCATGCGTTGTTTACTGTTTTCCTTTGAGTCCGGAGGATACTTTTACAGAATTCCGCATGTAGGATCTCAATTGGGTGTTTGTCCCATTTTGCAAAATCTTGTTGTGTTAGTGGTCCCCAGACCTCACTGCCATAGAGTGCAATTGGTTCAATTACTGATTTGAAAATTTTGAGCCAAATGCTAATTGGGATTTCTATTTGGATTGATTTTTTGATGGCATAGAAAGCCCTTCTCTTTCAGTTCATTCACAGCCAGTTTGAAGTTTCCCGTAGAACTGATTTTTAAGCCCAAGTATGTGTAGTGAGTGGTTTGTTCAATTTTGGTTGTTCCTACTGTGAAATTTATTGTGGGTCCATGTTGTTTGGATCTTTGCTGGAACACAAGGACTTTGGTTTTTTGGGGATTTATTGTCAGGGCCCAAGTCTGGCAGTACGACTCCAGCAGGTCCAGGTTCTGCTGTAGACCCTCCTTAGTTGGTGACAGCAGAACCAGGTCGTCGGCATAGACGACACACACACTCCCCCCCACACCCCCCACACACCCCCCCCACCACCCCCCACACACACACCCCCCCCACACACCCCACCCCCCACACACACACACCCACACCCCCCACACACACCCCCACACCCCCCACACACACACCCCCCCCACCACCCCCCACACACACACCCCCCCCACACACCCCACCCCCCACACACACACACCCACCCCCCACACACACACCCCCACACCCCCCCCCCACACCCCCCCCGCCACCCCCCCCAACCCCCCCACACACACACCGCCCCACCCCCCCCCCCACACACACACACCCCACCCCCCACACACCCCACCCCCCACACCCCACACACACACCCCCCACACACACTCCCCACACCCCCCCCCACCCCCCCCCCCACACACCCCCCCCACCCCCCCCACACACCCCCCCACACACACACACCCACACCCCCCCCCACCCCCCCACCCCCCACACACCCCCACCCCCACACCCCCACCCCCCCCCCCACACCCCCCCCCCACCCCCCCCCCACACACACCCCCCACCCCCCCCACACACACCCCCACACACACACACCCACACCCCCCCCCCCACCCCCCACACACCCCCACCCCCACACCCCCACACCCACCCCCCCCCCCCACACACACCCCCCCACCCCCCCACACCCCCCCACACACACACCCCCCACACCCCCCCACACACACACCCCCACACCTCCCCCCCACACCCCCACACACACACACCCCCACACCCCCCCACACACACACCCCCACACCTCCCCCCCACACCCCCACACACACCCCCCCCCACACCCCCACACACACACCCCCCACACCATATACCCAGGGTCACTGAGGCCAGTTATAATGCTCCATTTGTTATGCTGCAGTGAGGTCTGCGAATCCAAACTGATTTTAAAAGCCATGGGGGGAAAAATTAGTATCGCCCCATTTGGGGCGCCATTATCGGCCGTGCGCAAAGTTTAGCACCTGGCGCTAATTATCGCCTCCGACGGCAAACTTGGCTTTTATCGCCCCTGGAGGTGATTGGAGCGCTAAATCAGGCGCTTCACACCTGTCTTAAGGCGCAAAGGGCGAGGCGCTACCTCAGAGCGCTGGCGGAGCAAGGAAGGGCAAATCAAAATAAACCTGCAAAGTGCTGCTCAGTATCCAAAACTCCTTCACACCGCATTGAAACTCTCCAGAAGTCAGTCTCTCTCTCTCTCTCTCTCTCTCTCTCAGAATGCGTGGTGCAAAAATGTCACCAACAAAAAAAGGCAGGAAGCGGTCGCCTTTAAATAGCGCTCCCCCAGTCCCTTCCTGACTGCAAAACGCTCCCCTCAACCTGTCGTTGCTGGTGGCAAGTGGTAAGGCAGGGGGTGCCACTCAATATCCAGTCCGGGGCGCTAACGGAGCGTTGCGCACTCGACTGACGTCATAATCTGCCGGCGCAGGAGATCATGGCGGTAGTGTTTAGCGCCGCCGCAAAATGTCTAGTTAATTTTGCGAGCGGTGCAAACATCGCCGCGCCCAGGCGCTAGTTGCTTTGCGCCCCATTAGCACCATCTTAAGGCGCAAACAACTGAATTTTTCCCCCATTGACTTTCAGAGTCCCTTTTGAAGAGTCGAGGTGTGAGATTAAGGCTCCTTTTAAAAATAACTATGAGTTGTGATTATCTAAAGTAATCTTTTGTTTTCACATAATTCATCCTGTTGATTTTCTTAATGTTTCTGTTGCAGTGGTGAATGCTGATGACATCATTAGGAGAACGGACTACTGGGATAATTTGATTTTTTTGAGCAAAGACAACTTTGCATCATCAGGAGTTGACTGTCACTCCCAGTCAGTATCTAATGCAGCATTCACTGACTTTATACTTTGATTAAAGAATAAATAAAGAGGCACTTTTGTAGTTAAGTAGGGCTCCTGGGAGAGTGGTCCTTAAATGCAGATTTTCATCCTTCATGCAGTGCTTTTTCTCTGAAGCCTTATTCCTGCCGTTGCTCCTAATCAAGCTCTGAATTTGCAGATCAATAGACATTCAAGAACAGTGTGTGGGACCCAAGGAAAAAATGGGCTTTTGATGCCGCTAAGCCTACAGAGTTCCCCAGCTTTGTATTCGAGAGCAGGAGAGCTACGTGTCTGTTAACAATGGCAGGATCAGCATAAAAATGATTTATGTTCTTTTTAAGTACTAGAGGGTAGTGACTGAGAAACTCCACTATCTCAGCTCAAGTCCGCTGTTCTGCCGATCATGGCAAAACTCAGTCAACACTTTTTAATCCCCTCTGCATCAAATAGTCTGCTCGACCAACATTCATATCTAAGGCAGCAGCTTGAATGGCAAACTTAGGAAAGGACTATCAGAAAGTTCTTCTGCTCATAAAGAGTGATCAACACAAGAAATAGACTTCTGGGTAGTGATGGAAAAATCCTTGGAATCACTTAAAAATGATGCAGTGATACAGGCACTGTAGGTTCCTGCTGGTATAGAATGGGTTAAAAGACCCTCGTCTGTATCTATTCTGTGATCTTGTGAATGAGTGTCCCAGTAATACCACCTCATGGAGTATTCTGAGAATTACAGTTATGACTGTTCATACTGTATCTAAAAGGTCCTGTGATGTTGAAATAAAATGTGAATAATTGTTTCTGCTTACTGTACTGGAACTGCCATTCTGAAAGATTACTGTAAAGACTGTCTGATTTTGTAGGCAGCTGCCACACGTGTGAAGTCAGTTTCTGTCATGATGAAGAGTACTAATAGAGGTAAAACTAAGTCATTTTAACTTGTGCTTTGGGAGGTTTTTCCACTGAATTGGCAAATAGCTGGCTATGTGTTTAAAAGGCAGGTATGCACAGATGCTGGAGGCTCTCAGTCCTTGTTTCTGAGTATATTTTGTTTGCTTACATACAGCTGAGCAGAGCAGCCTGCAAGTGGTGATTTTGTGTAGAAGTTCCATTTCAGTTCGGCCATGGAACAGTATAGAGCTGTGACCTCGACTGCCCTTAAATATCTGCTCCCAGGCTTCCTCTAACCAGTTTAAAAGCATAAAATACAGGAACAAGTGATGGTGGGAGAATTGCTCTGTTCACTATAACTAGCGACAGCGTAACTGTGTTCACGCAGATTTGCACTAGTACTTTCAGCAGATTCGTAAACGTTACCAGAACAATTCTTCCCCCATATCAAAAATTCCTGACTTTTGGGAATAGGTGAATTTAAATATCACAAGTTGTTATTGTCTAACTGTGAAATCACAGCTATAAAAGCTACAGAAAATTATCAGAGGGAGTCTATATAAATATATTAATTTAGCAATTCAATTAGTAGCATTTGTGTTTTTAATTTACATAAAGATTGACATAAGAGGCTGGAATGACTGTATTACCAGCGTGCTGACATTCCCCAGTCCACTAATGAGGGTATTAACTCTTGTTTATTGTCGTTAATTATATATTGAGAATATATTAATATTAGAGTGAAATTTGTTTCTTAAATTTGGGTGATTTTAATATTTTTCTTCCAGAATATGTCTGATATGGGAGCAGAAGAGATCCAAGAACAGTCTCAGCCAGAAGGTAATGCCGCCATTGCTTGGGTTATTAGCGTGCCATTCTAGAAAATCACATCCGTTTAGGGCACTCCCAACAAGTGACAGCACCTAAAGGACAGAAGCGTTTTAGAACAAGGAAGGATGTACTTGGAGGTGGAACCTCAACACGACGCAATTCGAACTCGCGATCATCCCATGTTTGGCGAGGATTTGAATCTAGCTGAAAGGAAACAATTATAATGTTAGGTTGTTTAAAGAGCTGCAAGTAAAAGAAGTTAAAACAACAGAAAATGCTGGAAAAACTCAGCAAGTAAAAGAAGTTGTCTGTTTTAGACCTAGCACTTCGAAGTGAGGTGCCTTGTATTTACTACCATTTTTGTGTAGAGGTTAGTTGTATAAGCTTGTAACAGAAGACTTAACTATTTTAGCAACTTTGCCACTAACAATGTGACCTTGGATGGCAGCTTCAAAACTTGTGCCATTTACACTTTCCACAGTAATGTACAACAGGCTTCATCTTTTTATTGTTCAGGTGGTGAGGCAATCCCCACTGTAACTGAAGCCCCAGATCTTCCAGAGAAGAGCGATGTCTCTGACCTTGTCCAGGAGCCCATCGATCAGGGACAGCTCAACACTGATGACATTATCGGTAAGATAATAAATCGGACAAAGGGACCCAACTGATCTTGGTTTTTTTTGTCTTTCCTATCCTCTCAACTTTTAGCAGATTATTTTATCAGATGATTGCTCACTATCAGGCACTTTCATTCAAAGAGAGTGGCCTAGAAATTCACTGGCCTTAGCGCCGCTTTTGAGGCGCTAGAGGGCCTAGCGGCGAAGTTATGGCCAGTTTTGAAATTGACATGGGCCCTAAATCGGCGTTAGGCCGGTAGCGCTGCACCGGCACCGATGACGTCATCGGTGTGCGCAGCGTCCCAGTTGCCATGGTAACCCGCCCGAACTCGGAAATTGAGTTGCGGCCGTCGCTGCGCCAAAACCCAATTTCTAGGCCGATGTCTTTTATGAGCCTTTCTTGAGGACTGCCAGCCATTAATGCTGCTGTATTATCAGCTGTCAAGTCATTCAATTTACGAGGAGTGAATCAAACAATATATGTTACCCCCAACTTACTCACACATTGCCTTGCCTTTCTGTGGCACTCCCAACTACTGGACCATGTGAAACCTGGCAAAACTCACCCAAATTAGGACAGGGTAGTTTACATAGCTAGATTAGTTCCATTGACCTACAGCAATGGGCCTCAAAGTTAAAGCACTTCCAAAGTACTGGGCTTTAGAAGCAACATAACGTGCTTGTCCTTAGCAATTTGGGTAGTGCTACCTGTTTGTTAACTGAAACCAGTGTATTACATGTGGGCTGGCCAGACCCATGTGCTTTGAACTAGGCTAAAATGAGTTATTCCTACTGCTCTGGCACTGGAACTTGACCCACAATTATGAAACTAAGGCCTAGAAATTCAGTCGCGTTTGCGCCCACTTATTGGCTAAAGAGTGGTTTGCGCCGGAAGTTTTTTAGCGCCCGAAATTCAGTTGGTCCCTAACATCGGCGTTAGCCGGTAGCGCTGCGCCGGCACCGATGACGTCATCGGTGTGCGCAGCGCCCCGGTTCCAATGCGATTCCGTGCCGACCGCCAAATTCAGTTGCGGCCGCCTCGCCCGTGGCGGCCGCAAACAGCGTTTGAAAAACGGTGCCTTGCAGCTCCGAGAGGCCGGCGCATAAAGGTGGAGGGGCGGTCGGCCGCTTTCCCGGCGGCCGCCTGGCCGCACCTCCCTCCCCGGACTCCTGCACCACCCCCCCGCGGCATTGGTGTCTGACTCCCGCGAGCCCGGCACTTCTCCGTGGTGCCGGGCTCATTTGCCGGGGGAATCCAGCGGCGATCTCACGGCTGCAGGCAGCTCCTCCTTAAGAGAAGGAGGAGGCCTGCAGTACCCCAGCCTGCCGCACCGCATCGGGTGCCGCAGCGGCAGCTGGACGCCTGCAATTGACTTTCATCGCCCCAAGCGAGGCGGCCAAACCCTGCAATAGCGCCCGCCTCCGTCTTGGGGCGCCGCAACTGAACTTCAGGCGGGCGCTACGGGAATCCGGGCGAGCGCTAAATTTCGGGCGCTAAAGACCTGGCGGGGCCTTACTGAATTTCTAGGCCTAAAAATCATATTTCAACTGGTGATGAGAACTGATCTCACCAGATGGTTAATACTGACTTCCTGGCCTAAAATAACAAAGGTCAACACATACACAGGGCCAGATTTTCAGTGTGCCGTGAGGCGGGCTTTTAGGCGTGCGGGGGGCAAAAATCCTGAATTCGGGGGTCTCGACACCATCCCGCCCAAAATCCACCGCCACGTAAGTTTCAAAGGAGGCGGGTACCCGCCCCGCACTGGGACCCGCCGACCTGAGGCGGGAAGGGATTAGTGCCAATTAACTGCCTGTTAACAGGTAGTTAACAGGCAGTTTTTAGCCTAATCCCTATTTTGAGGGGTGTCGTGTGGGATTCCTGACGGCTCCAAACCACGCCAGGTTAGAGCAGGCGGGCCGTCGGGTTGAAGGACTTGGAGGGGTCGAGATGTCGGTGTACAGGTGAGTGATGGGTGCATGAGTGCAAAGGTAAGTGTGTTTGGTGTGTCTAAAGTGTGTAAAGAAGTTTAAATTACCTGTACTTACCTTAAAAGCCTTTCTTCCTCTAGGCGTCGGGAGTCCATCGCTCAGCCGGCACTGAAAGCTGAATGGCTGCGAGCTGTCGAAAGTGACAGCCTTCAGCTTTCAGTGCCGGTGACAGTTCTAACTGAGTCTGTGGAGAAGGACTTAGGTTAGAAGTCAGACTGTCAGTGTTTGACTGCTTCAAACAGCTGTGAAACACTGATATTTCATCTGTCAAAAACTCTTGACAGATGAAATTTCAGTCTGTGACGTCACCTGTTGCCGGGTGGTCCTTAATTGGCCTGCTGAGCCCGCTGGGCGGGCTCAACAAGGTCAATCAAGAGAAGATTGCGTTGATTGGCCGGACATCGATGGAGGCGGGACTAAAACCTGAAAGTTGTAGTCCCGCCTCCTTCCCAACTGCTGAATGAAAATCCAGCCCGCAATGTTTGTCAAAAGCAGAGAAGTTATGCCAAACTTATATAGGACCTTGGTTAGACCGCACTTGGAATACTGTGCTCAGTTCTGGTCTCTATATTACAAAAAGGATATAGAGGCCCTGGAGAAGGTGCAAAAAATGATTTACAAGGATGATCCCAGAACTGAGAGGTTATAATTATCAGGAAAGACTGAACAGGCTGCGGCTTTCTCTAGAAAAGAGAAACCTGATAGAAGTCTTTAAAATTATGAAGGGGTTCAATAGGGTCGGCGTAGAGAGGATGTTTCCACTTGTGGGGGTGTCCAAAATTAAGGGCCACCAATATAAGATAGTCACTAATAAATCCAATAGGGAATTCAGGAGAATTTTTTTAACCAAAAGAGTGGTTAGAATGTGGAACTTGCTACCACATCAAGAAGTTAGAATTTGAGGGGGCAATTTTGTGACTAGGGGCGCGTTGGAGGTGGGACTGCTGCTTGTCGGGTCGATGTCCCGCCTCCATCGATTTGTGGCCAACCCACACTATTTTCCCTGGATTGACCTTGTTAAGCCCGCCCAGCGGGCTCAGCAGGCCAATTAAGGGAAAGCCGGTTGCAGAGATTGTCAACGAATGACGTTTCATCTGTCAAAAAATTTTGACAGATGAATTGTCATCGTTTGACAGCTCTGTGAAGCTGTCAAACAGTGACATTCTCTGCAGTTTGATGAGGTCTTGAATATAAGACCCCATTAAACTTCTTTCTTTAACAGAATTGAGATGGTTGTTGCATCTGTGAATGCAATGGCCACCTGTCAATCCCAATACGGAGGTCCAAGACTCTCCGCATACACACCGACTGAAGCCTGCAGGAAGAAACAAGGTAAGTACACTTTTAATAACACTTTGCACTTACCTCAGATACTCACCTTCACACCACACTTTTGCACCCGACCCCCGCAGACCTAGTATTCACCTCGCTGAGCTGGCGTGCTTTGGAGCCTTCGGGAAGCCCGCATTTGTGAGGGCAAAAAGAGGAGATGGGACCCGGTGCGGGACGGCTACCCGCTTCCTGGGAAGCTGGCATGGAGGCGGGTTGGGGGCGAGTTGGGGACCCGCCCCCAAATTCTGCCATTTTCCCGGCATACCCGCCTCCCCAGGACTGGCAAAATCGCCCCATAGAATCGTAGAATGAAATGGCGCAGCAAGAGGCCATTCGGCCTATCGTGCCTGTGCCAGCTCTTTGAAAGAGCTCTCCAATAAGTCCCATTCCCCTGCCCGTTTCACATATCTCTGCAAATTTTTCCCCTTCAAGTATTTATCTAATTCCCCTTTGAAAATTACTATTGAATCTGCTCCCACCGCCCTTTCAGGGAGCGCATTCCAGGTCATAACAACTCACTGTGTTAAAAAAAAATTCTCCTCATTTCGCCTTTGGTTCTTTTGCCAATCACCTTAAATCTGTGTCCCCAGGTTACCGACCCTTCAGTCACTGGAAACAATTTCTCCTTATTTACTCTATCAAAACCCTTCATGATTTTCAACACCTCTATTAAATCTCCCCTTAACCTTTTCTGCTCTAAGGAGAACAACCCAAGCTTCTCAAGTCTCTCCACATAACTGATGTACATTAAATGGTTAGTTTCAATTGTGGAAATAATAAAAACATCCACTGCAGATTTCTTTGTACTATACAAGTGTAAGATAGTATTTCAGCAGAGCAACACAGAGAAGACTGGACATCTCTGCCATGCGTCGCTACTGACACCCGAGTGGGTGACTATTCACTTACAACCTTCAGCGATTGACTTTGTTTCAAACACTAGGCGCCACAAATATCATTTTAGGAGGCAGCTTTATGTGAGAAAATGAAGGCTGTGGGAGATGAGCAGCTCCACAGTTTTGAGGTACTAAGAAGGTGTGAGTTAGAGAAGGAGACTGTGCAGCAAGTCTTGTTTTCAACACTGTTGCGATGTAGGTAGGCGGAAGAGAACTCTGACTAAATTCAATAAAAAAAGAAAAATGTAGGAAAGGCTGTGACAGTGCCAGAGTTTGGAGACGAGAGCTGAGAGAGGGGTCACCGATCAAACAGCAAGCTTTTTACTATATGCAGTCCAAGAGCGATAGAGAGGTGTTGGAAGAGCTTCTGCTGAGGTAGGATTGTTGGATAGATTTGGAAATCATAGAGTATTAAGATTTTTTGAGGGGAAACAAGTGTTTGACCGAGAACAAGAAAGCAACCTTCTTGGAGCTTCAGTGATGTGAGACTTCCATTTGCGATCAGAGTGGATGTTGAGGTCAAGAATGCTGATAGATGAAGGGTCGGGGTTGAGCCATCGAAGGTCAGAGGTAGGAGCTGTTGGTTAGACCTGTATCAGAGTTGAAGAAACTGTGTCTTTGAGGAATTAAACAGATTTTCATTGCCCCATTGAAGGACGAGATGTAATAATTCGGCTGTTGCACTGAGGGTCTAGGATCTGAAGGGAGCTCAGTGTAGAGTGGGGTCATCAGCAGAAAAGTGGATAATGTGTTGATGATGAGTGAAGGAGGTTATTGATGTGGAGAAGGAACAGAGTTGGAGCACAGAGCCCTGGGAACTCGAGTTAATGGAAAGAGTCAGAGGATCAGACATGAGCTACAGCACAGATAGAACGATGTGAGAGGAGACACGAGAGCCTTGAACAGAGCTTTGGTGGGAGACCACACGCTGAGAACTTGTTTAGCAGTGTAAGGCACCAGAACCTGTCAAAGCCTTTGGAGACATCCAAAGCAACAAAGAATTTTCACCAAAGTGCTCGAGGGCAGAATTGCAGAGATGTTTAAAAGAGGCTCGAAGGTCACCAGTGGGGCGGCCATGTTGGAAACCAAACTACTGACCAGAACTGTCGAGGTGAAAGTAATTGGAGAGATAAATTCCGCTTCAATAACTCTGGAAAGTGTCAATGGAAGAGAAAGAGGGCAGGACTAAGAAGACTACCTTCTGTAGCATTAATGTGAGGGAAATAGTGGCCAGGATGTATAACAGGTGACCAATCTGCTACTGCACATTTTGTGCCACTGCCGATGTTGAATTGTACCCCATATATGGCATAGGTCTAAGGTAAGTTATGGGCACATCTTCTGCGGACGATGGTAGAGTTACTTTCAGGACTAGTGGTTTATTGGGGGTCCAGAGAGCAGAGGATCTTGATGTTGCTCCTAATGGTCGAACAGTCTGGTGCAATGGAAGGAAGTTCTTTACTGAAATCATTGAGTTTAGAGTTGAAGGAGAAAAGTTAACTAAATATACTTCCAGCGAGTGAAGAAATCCCATCTTAAACTCGTGCTGACTTTTTCCACTAAAATTATCAGCAGGCAGGATTTCAGACCTTAGGCCGTGATTTTTTTCCTGGAGGTGGGTTTGCGTCGGGAACGGTAGTGGGCGGGTTCCCATCCCCCTGCCAGCCTGTTGACACAATTTTCCGCTGATTGGCCTAGTTAAGCCCGCCGTGTGGGTTACCCGCCCTTAACACAAGGTGCGGGTCTGGTCAGCTGATGTGCTGATGTGTTTGCAGCCGGTGCATTTAAGGGGCCGTTTCTCCCATTAGATCTCAGGTGGTTTCTGGTGCTTCTGACTAATGCTTCTCACCACAATGTGTGCAGAGAAACAAAAGGCAGCTCCCTGCTTCAATGAGGACTCCCTCCATGTTCTTGTGGAGGGAGTTAGAGGACGTTGGGCGGCCCTGTACCCATCTGATGGACGAAGGAAACCTCCTCAGCAGACAAAGGCAGCCTGGCTGTGAATAGCTGAGGAGGTCAGTGCAAGGTCCATGGTCAGATGCACCTGGGTCCAATGCAGGGAAAGGTTCAATGATCTCCTGCGTTCTGGAAAAGTGAGTATAAAAGCTCATTTACCTTAATACTGCTGTGCCTGTCATCACATCCCCATCACTCTGCATTGCTAACCCTACTCCTGCACATCCTGACTCAACCTAACATTCCTTGCACCATCCCCCATCCCTCTCTCCCTATAGCACAGATTCACTTCCCCATCTTACTATGCACCCCTCACACCCACCCTCAAGGTTATGCACTGACAACAACTAACAACTCAAAAGGAGGGAACATCGTTATGGGAACCCACTCCTTCACAGTCTCTCTCTAAACATCGATCCGATCCATTCTTTACACTCATTCCATCACTCTCACTGAAACTCCACTTCTTTCCCTCATTGCAGGAAAAGAGAGCCCACAATAAGAGGGAGAGGGAGAGAACAGGAGGAGGACCAGCATCCTTCTCACAGCTCACCCACACTGAGGAGGCTGCCCTGGAAATTGTGGGATCGGTGGAACAGCTCGAAGTGGGGGACGGAGAGACGGGCTCAGTTGAACATCCTGGTGACTGAATGCTTCTCCATCCATCTTATTTTGCTGTCATGACTGACACAGATGGCATCTGATGTCATTAGAAATGGAATGTTCATCATGTGCACAATGAGATGTGTCTGCAATCTACATATCACATGTCTAACTCATGCCTTTACTCTCCCACAGGACCATCAAGAGCCCCCCTCCCTACTGCCCAGGAGGAAGAGCTGGAGGACTCCTCAGAGGATGCTGCATCCTCTGAGGGAGCAGCGTCAGCAGAAATGATTGCACCCAGCACCAGCGCAGGGACGCACACCTTGGTGGGTCGTTCGCGAGATAGAGTAGTAGTGTCACCTGGTGTATCACAACGCACGAGTGAGCAAAAGCAGATGGTGGAGACAGGGACAGCAGTGGAGAGCCCTCGTCAGAGGCCGCAGGACGCTCCCAGCTCTGCTCAGCTGCATGTAGATGCTGAGCCTCGGGGGCCATCCAGAAAGAGAGCGGTGCTGGAGCTTCAGGAACAAGTGCAGGAGGCTCTGACTGGGTTTGGAACCACGGTGACTGCGAGTGTGCAGAGAATGGAGGAGTCCCTCTCAAACATGAGCAATGCCGTGGTGCACGCAATGGCGAATGTAGGTCCCGCCATGGAAAGGATGGCAACCTCCATGGAGGACATAAATCGCCAGACTCAAACGAACATGGTGACTCTTCTAAATAGATGGTCAGCTATGGAGGATAGATGGGCATCTGTCGTGGAGATGAACCAGAGTTACATGGACGTCCCCGTTATGAGGACTGTCAGTACAGAAACGGGTCCTCATGGCCTCACTGATGTGCAGCAAGCTGATCTCCAGCTCCTTGCTAGCAGAGAAGTATGGGTGGGCCATGAGAGGGATGATGGTGGGAGGCGACATGCAAGTGGGGCTCCTCTCCAAGCGCTCCAATTTCCATCCCCTTACCAATTCATCAGTCAAAGCCCCAGATGACTGCCAGAGCAGTGGTGGCCGAGTCTGCCCCTGTGCAGCCGCAGGGGGAGCAGCCTTTGGCGGGGCTTTAAAAGGCTTCAAAACCCAGAGGACGACCGCCAAAGGCGTCTAAGCAGGCGCAGCAGGGAAGTGAGCAGGCTGTCTCTACATCTGCTGAAATCAAATGGGTAGCACAACGTCGAAGCACGCGCAAGAGAAAGCTGACACATAACTGATCACAAGGGTACTCACTTGGGTGTTCTCACAGAATGCAATGTTAAGTTTCTGTTTTATTATGTTGCAATACATTAATCTTGTAGGAGCATTTGACATCCTGGCCATTTGTGTGATTCCAATTTGAGGTGGCACCTTTTATGTCCAACAATGCAGGTCAGTGGATATAGAGTTAACGCCAGACACTTACAGCCTTAATACAGGCTCCCAAATCGTGAAATCACCAACCTCTGACATCTGAAATTGAGCAGATTTGAGAATGCAGCTTTTAGACTGCAGTTGCAGCTGTGAAGTTTCCAGCTTGTTGGTCTTCCCGACACACTTACCTGGCGTGATCTCCGAACGTCATGAAACCCGAATCAAATGTTGGAAAATTACAAAAGGCTCTCAAAATAGCAATTAAATAGCACTTAACAACGAGTTAAGTGCCTTAAATTCCTTACCCGCCGCTTGGTGTTAGGTCTGTTGTGAAATCACAGACCTGACATTCTTGAAACTCACACGAAGGCGGGTTCGCGGCGGGTTTCTAACCCACCGTCAATCATCACAACTTTCACCTGACCCATCTCTGAACCCGCCCCCTGAGTGCTGGCAAAATCGCGGCCTTAGATTCAATTGATAGAATTTTTAGAAGACACCAGAATGAGAGGCATTGTTGAACCAAGATATAGCATTAGATCTGACAGAAGGGAAAGGATGAATTCTGAAACCTTCCATGCCAGTTAGAATAACATCAGTTCCTTCACAGATAGAAGGGCCTCTGTCTCGCTGGTGAATCTCTACATGCCTTCTCAACCCCACGGGTTGGCAGTCAATGCATTGATTACTTTCCAGACTCTGCCTAGGTGGGCTGTCTCAGCTCCTGATGTTGCACCTACCAATTCCACCATATCATCCAGCCAGGTGGTTCTTTGCCTGCTTGTTGATATATTACCATCAATTTCTGCAGACAGGAAGAATCCCAACAATGCTCCTTATGTGTCAGTAATGTGCTCAAGTAACATTCCCACCATATTAGCTGCATCATTTCTCTCTTTTCTTGTGCTAGTTCAAGGAGCCTCTCATTAATCTTTTTCTTCAACTAATTTTCAACATCTGCAGCACCAGAATTCAAAAGTGCTCAGTCATATCCTTACTTCAGCCCTTAAACATGCTGCTGCTTACCACCACTTTAGTTTTATGGTTGCTCTGAAACTCTTTCATATTGCTAGGCACTTCTTTTGCAATTAATTTCTTCCATTGAATGTCTTTGTTGCTTTGACCATCTAAGTGTCAGCTATGCTCATTTGGTAGCACTTTCACTGGTGAGTCAGAAGGTTATGGGTTTGAGGTCCCACCAGAGACTTGATCCAAGCTTCAGTGCAGTAGTGCGGGAGGGCTGCATTATAAGAGGTGCTGTCTTTCTGATGAGACCTTGAACCAAGGCACCACTTGTCTGCTCAGTTGGATGTAAAAGATCTCGTGGCACCATTTAAAAAGAGCAGAGAGTTCTCCTGGTATATTGGCCAAGACCCCTCCCTCAAGCAACAGCTCCAAAGACAGATTATCGGCTAATTCATCTAATTGCTGTGTTAAACTTAGTATTTGCCTACATAACCATAGTTATTGCACTTCAGAAGTAATCCATTGATTGCAAGGAGCTTTGAGCCATCCTGATTGTGTATTGCGATTCTGAATACACCTTTGTCCATTTGCTCGATTTCTGTTTTATTCGCTGAAAGGTTAGTTATTGGGAGTGCCTCAGTCTTTGATTACTACAGGTAGACTATCCTTTATCCGAACTACCGAAAACCTCTAAAAACCGAAAGTTTTTTCGTTCAGCGTAAGTCGTGCGCACGACATGACCAGAGTGGCGCACGACTTACGCTGAGCAGGGCAGAGGGTCACAGAGTTCCCTCCTGGGTAGGAGATTTCAGGTCGAGCCGGGCAGTGTGAAGGAGGTACCGGGAGAGTGAACCCGACAATACAGCAGCCCGTCCGATAGCTGCAGCGGCGCGTCCGATATTCTTTTCTCCCCCCCCCCGACCCCCACCCCCGACCCCCCCGCCGACCCCCACCCCGACCCCCCGCCGACCCCGACCCCCGACAAATTTCCCAATACCTTCTGAAATCCGAAAAATTCCAAAAACCGAAACTCAGCTGGTCCCAAGGTTTTCGGATAAAGGATAGTCTACCTGTATTAACATTATTTTCTTAGCAGGGTCATTTTCACTGTTAGTGCAGAGCTGTGCCTTCCAGGAGCACGCATCTGGAATTTGGGCGAGTGTTCCCATGATTTTCTGTCATTTCCATTACAAATGGAAACTCGTTGAGAACAGACACCTGAATTCCACTTCATGCTCTTGCACTGAGGGCAATAAAGATGAAAATTTAGCCGGAATTTATTTTGATCTGAATTTCAAAATTGTTAGATTTGCCTTCCTGAGTACTGTATTTACTTTTAGCACCCCAAAAAAAATTAGCACCCCCGCACCTGAAATTCACTGGTAGTGCCCCAAGAGGGAGGCGGGTTTCTACTGGAAGCGTCCCACCTCCCTCTTGAGGCGCTGCGAGTGAATATCGCGGCACGTAGCGCCGCAGCGCCACGCGCACCCGCACGTCATGCCATGGTACTGCAAGTCTTCCCCTAAATAAAGGGGAGGGGCCTAGCGCAATGCGACCTTGGGCCCAGCTGGGCCACCAGGGATCGGAGTGTCGGCAAAAGACCCCGGCACTCAAGAGAAGTGCCAGGCTCATGGGGCGCAGCCGGCACCCCACAGAGGGGGGCTTCACAGGAAGCTGGAGACAGCAATGAGGCAGCTGCTGGCAGGCGGCCAGCAACAAAAACAGCCGCCCGGCACCACCCCTTTAATTTGCGCCGTCCTGGCCACAGGTAGGCCCCCTTGACCCTGTCAGACATAGCGTCCGGCGGTAAGTCAGGGGGCGCTGCCGAAGATCGCGAGCGGGGCGCTGCGCACGGCGATGACATCATCGCATGAGACGCAGCGCCGCGGGGCGCTAACGGTTACCGCCGCCGCTAACCTCCCGCTGAATTTCGCGGGAGGCGTTAGCGGCGCCACACCTGGGCGCTAGTTGCTTTGCGCCCCATTAGCGCCCTCGGGCACTAACGGGAGGCACAAATCAATCGAATTTTTCCCCCTATGTCTTTTAATGAATTCCGAGTTGAAAAGACTGCTTGATGTAAGACATCACTGCCTCGTACCTCTTCTGATAACTGATTATTGACTCACATGGCTGCTTCTTGTTCTCAGTAAAGACGTCATGTCTTTCCAATCAGTTCCTACTCATTGCAGAACATCTGTTAATCTTTGATGCTTCACCCTGTTAAACACTTCCTCCTAATTTGTGAAGCATAGATGCACCTCTCTCCTCAGTTCTTTATTGCCCACGCACAAGTCTTTTTCAAAGCAAATATTTGCCTGTTCCTTTCCTCGTTCCTCACTTAATTCCCAATCGAGCTTCATTTTATTCTTTCTAGACTGATTTTTAGTCACCCTTTCACCATTTGGCTCATGACACTGAAGTTTCTATTTTCCCCATATACTGTGGCTTTGAATTTTTTAGATGTGTTCTGAATATGGATCCAGAAATGTTCATGAATAGGATTCCTGAGCTGTAGACTGTAATACAGAGTTGAGTCATTTCCGGTACACCAATCTACCCATATACTGCAGCATCTCTGTCAGGACACCATCTTCTCCACCTTCTTTCGTCATGTGCCTTATAAGATGCTCACCATCTGATTTAGTGATCGCCAGTCCTTCGAA
>NC_141010.1:2355546-2570546 GCF_052327205.1 Somniosus microcephalus
CCCACGATCGCCGCCATCTTGGTAAAGGCTGGCGGGACGGAGCCTAGCGGGAGCGGGAGGCGAGTTGGGGTCACTCGGCCGGTCCTCGGCTCCGTTTGCGGCCGGAGACTCGGGCTTTCCCCCCTCGGCCCGGTCCCGGGGCTCGGCTCCGTTTGCGGCCGGGGACTCGGGCTTTGCCCCCCTCGGCCCGGTCCCGGGGCTCGGCTCCATTTGCGCCCGCGGGCCGGGGACTCGGGCCTTTCCCCCCCTCGGCCCGGTCCCGGGGCTCGGCTCCGTTTGCGGCCAGAGGGGAGGGAGGGAGAGGGGAGGGAGGGACAGAGAGGAAAGCAGGGAGAGACGGGGAGGGAGAGAGAGAGGGGAGGGAGGGAGAGAGGCAGGGAGAGAGAGGGAGATGGGAGGGAGGGAGACGGGAGGGAGAGAGAGGGAGGGAGAGAGCGGGGAGGGAGGGGGAGAGACGGGCAGGGAGAGAGGGGAGACAGAGAGGGGCAGGGAGAGAGGGGGAGGGAGAGAGAGAGGGTGAGGGAGGGAGAGGTGAGGGGTGGAGAGAGGGAGGGAGAGCTCGCCTTCTTCCTTCCTTCCTTCGCAGGGGTCCATCGGGCCAGGCCTGAGGCGCCTCCTTCCCCCCCCTCTCTCTCCAGGCTAATCCCGAACTAAATCCAGCATTCTCTCTCTCTCTCTTCCCCCCCCTCCTGTCTCTCTCTCTTCTCCCCCCCAGTCCTCTCTCCTCTCTTCCCCCGTCTCGCTCTCTCCCCCCAGTCTCTCTCTCTCTCCCCCCCGTCTCTCTCTCTCTCTCTCTTCCCTCCCAGTCTCTCTCTCCCCCAGACTCCTCTCTCCTCTCTCACCGCCCCAGTCCTCTCTCTCTCTCCCCCCGTTGTCTCCTCTCTCTCTCTCCCCCCAGTCTCTCTCTCCCCCCATCTCTCTCTTCCCCCCCAGTCTCTCTCTCTCTCTCTCTCCCCCAGTCTCTCTCTCTACCCCCCAGTCTCTCTCTCTCTCCCCCCAGTCTCTCTCTCTCTCTCTCTCTCCCCCCAGTCTCTCTCTCTCTCTCTCTCTCCCCCCAGTCTCTCTCTCTCCCCCCCGTCTCTCTCCCCCCAGTCTCTCTCTCTCTCTCTCCCCCCAGTCTCTCTCTCTCTCTCCCCCCAGTCTCTCTCTCTCTCTCTCTCTCCCCCCGTCTCTCTCTCTCCCCCCAGTCTCTCTCTCTCTCTCTCCCCCCAGTCTCTCTCTCTCTCTCCCCCCCAGTCTCTCTCTCTCTCTCTCCCCCCCAGTCTCTCTCTCTCTCTCTCTCCCCCCAGTCTCTCTCTCTCTCTCTCCCCCCAGTCTCTCTCTCTCTCTCTCGCCCCACCACCGTCTCTCTCTCTCTCTCTCTCCCCCCGTCTCTCTCTCTCCCCCCTGTCTCTCTCTCTCTCTCTCTCCCCCCAGTCTCTCTCTCTCTCTCTCCCCCCCCGTCTCTCTCTACTCCCCCCAGTCTCTCTCTCTTCCAACAACAACATGCCCTCAAAAAAACCCTCGGCACCGCCAGGCACTCCAGCTAGTAAGAAATAAAATTGGAGGTGAGAAAAGATCAAGGAGATTGGCAGAATCAGCGATGCAAGTAGGCTGACAAGTGCCCAGTAACATTTGCGCCACACAAGTGCCAGCAATGACTATCTCCAACAAGCGAGAGTCGAACCACCGCCCCATGACATTCAACGGCATTACCATCGCCGAATCCCCCACCATCAATGTCCTGGGGGGTCACCAGTGACCAGAAACCTAACTGGACCAGCCACATAAATACTGTGGCAACAAGTGCAGGTCAGAGGCTGGGTATTCTGTGGCGAGTGTCTCACCTCCTGACTCCCCAAAGCCTTTCCACCATCTACAAGGCACAAGTCAAGAGTGTGATGGAATACTCTCCACTTGCCTGGATGAGTACAGCTCCAACAACACACAAGAAACTCGACTCCATCCAGGACAAAGCAGCCCACTTGATTGGCACCCCATCCACCCCCTTAAACATTCACTCCCTCCACCACCGGCGTACCGTGGCTGCAGTGTGTACCATCTACAAGATGCACTGCAGCAACTCACCAAGGCTTCTTCGGCAGCACCTCTTCCACCTAGAAGGACAAGGGAGCACCTTCATCACACGGACTGTAGCGGTTCAAAAATGTGGCTCGCCAGCTTCTCAAGGGCAATTAGGGACGGGCAATAAATACTGGCCTTGTCAGCGACGCCCACATCCCAGGAATGAATAGTAAAAAAAAGTTGGTGGATTGATGAGTCATTTGGGGCCATTCAGGATAGCAAAGGCTTTGGCTTTAGTGCCAACCTGATCAGTGGAAGATGTGAATCAAGAGACATTGCTCTGTTGTTACCGATAATAGTGAGTGAGCAAAGGGGAAGTTAAAGTTGATGGATTAAATTTCAGTGATAAAAGTGGAAAAGTTCTAGAGAGCTGCCTAGGTTAGGAGAGTGATAAAGACAGCAGATGAATTTATTGAGGTGAGAGGGAGATTGTTTTAGTCTCGAGAGATCCTAGGATGATTCAAAGGAGCGAAGATGAATGCAGAAGGCTCAGGGAACACTTCCAGTTCCTCCTGGCTCCGCAAAAATAAGTAAGTACTTACCTTTGGGCTCCTCTGGCCGGACCACCAGCTGGTGCTGGAGTCTGTCTGAAACCCAGTATAGCCTAGGCCATCGCTGGATAATCTCAGCTTTGATCCCTCTCTGCATGCACTCTCTCTTGTTCAGTGCAGTTAGATATAAAAGGACTCATGTTAGAAAGAGGAATGTATGATGTAACCCACCTGAGTGCACAGGTATCAGCCACCTTATGTGAGTGTGTGAACCCATGGCTCAGTTGGTGGCACCCTCGCCTCCAAGTCAGAAGGTTGTGGGTTCAAGTCCCAATCCCGACACATGAGCACAAAGATCTAGGCTGACACTCCAGCAGAGGTGCCGTCTTTCAGATGAGACGTTAAACCGAGGCCCCGTCTGCCCTCTCAGGTGGACGTAAAAGGTGCCATAGCACTATTTCGAAGAAGAGCAGGGGGAGTTCTCCCCGGTGTCTTGGACAATATTTATTGCTCAATCAACATCACTAAAAAAACAGATGATCTGGTCATTATCACATCACTGTTTGTGGGAGCTTGCTGTGCGCGAATTGGCTGCCGCGTTTCCCACGTTACAACAGTGACTACACTTCAGAAATACTTCATTGGCTGTAAAGCGCTTTGGGACGTCAGGTGGTCGTGAAGGGCGCTGTAGAAATGCAAGTCTTTCTTTCCTTGAGTCATCTCGTGCTGGCAGCACACATGCTGCTTGTCGCTGGCCGCCTGCAGTGAGCCACACGGTCAACATGTTGATAGGGCAGCATTACACAGTGCCCTGACACAACATGAGCATCCTTGTACTGTACATTTAGAAAATACAGGGGCAGTTGTCAAAAGGCAGTGCATTCTCCGTGACGGAGCACCGAGAACTGAGCTGCGGCAATAAGAAGGCAGTCTTAGATGCAACCTGAGCTGGGGGCCTCACAGGTACTATGAGGATCTAAGCAAGGCACTGACGTGTGATTGCGCCCTCAGGGTAGCTGCCTATTCACTGGGGCGCTGAGTTTGAAAGAATACTGAACAGTAAATGCTTATTTCCAGGACATAACCTCTCCCCATCAACATGCGGCAATGTTCTTGTGCTCATCTCAATTTTTTCTGAATGGTTGTTAAATTTTACTCCCAACCATAAATATTTCATTGCATGTGTGCATTGTAAAATTAAGCCAAATGCCAGCAGGATTACCATGAAAACTTCATGTCACAGCGGGAGGTCAGCAGGTTGGCGTGGTGCCTGAAGAGCTATTGGACAGGTGGAAAATAGCTGCCTGAAAGTGGATTTAAAATTAAAGCAGCAGGTTTGTTTCCTTCCCTGAAAACAGGTTTACTGTTCGGATGAACAGCTGCTGTTTGCTATGCCTGAGTCATTACAACACAACAACGACTTGTATTAATATAGCGCTTTTAACATAGTAAAACACCCCAAAGTGCTTCAGAGGGGTGTTAACAAACAAAATTTGACAGCGGGACACATAATGAGATGTTAGAACAGTGGCTTGGTCAAAGAGGTAGGTTTTAGGGAGCGTCTTAAGGAAGGAAAGAGAGGCGGAGAGGTTTAGGGAGGGATCTCCAGAGCTTAGGGCCCAGGCAACAGAAGGCACGGCCACCAGTGGTTGAGCGATTAAAATCGTGTATGCTCAAGAGGCTAGAATTAGAGGAATGCAGATATTTGGTGGGGGGGGGGGGGGGGGTGGTGGTGGTTGTGGGGCTGGAGCAGATTACAGAGATAGGAAGGGGCGAGGCCACGGAGAGATTTGAAAGCAAGAATGAGAAATTTAAAATCAAGTCGTTGCTTAACTGGGAGCCAATGTAGGTCAGCGAGCACAGGGGTGATGGGTGAACGGGACTTGGTGTGAGTTAGGACACGGGCAGCAGAGTTTTGGATGACCTCAAGTTTACGGAGAATAGAGCGTGGGAAGCCAGCCAGAAGTGTGTTGGAATAGTCATGTCTAGAGGTAACAAAGGCATGGATGAGGATTTCAGCAGCGGATGAGCTGAGGCAAGGGCGGAGACGGGCGATGTCCCGGAGGTGGAAATAGGCGGTCTTTGTGATAGAGAGGAGATGCGGTCAGCGACTCATCTTGGGGTCAAAATATGACACCAAGGTTGCGAACAGTGTGGTTCAGCCTCAGACAGTTGCCGGGAGAGGGATGGAGTCGGTGGCTATGGAACGGAGATTGTGGTGGGGACCAAAGACATTGGCCATGAATCTCAGATCGGAGGCTTCCTGCGGGCGGATGCCTCTGATCGGAAAAAAATCTACAAACTTACCTGGTGGCCCGGGAAGAATGGCGGCTTGCGCTCCTGGGCCTCTCCTGGTCTGCGCGGACAGCCCCACGTATCCCAGGGGTGCATGCGGTTTGTAGGCGCTCCTGGGATCACGTGGGCCGGCCCAACCAATGGAAGAATGAATCCCCATTCAACCTTTTGACAGGTCCGTACGTACAGAACTGTCAAAAGTATGAATGGGGATCACCTAAAAAATACACCAACACATTAAATAAAAAAATTTTTAATTGCATATTTAAAATTAATGTCATTTAATTAAATATTTTAAACAAAAATTTAATTTTTTGAAAACAAAAATTAAATATTTTTACAAGGCTAAAAATAAACTTACCTTTTTGAAGAGTATTTTTTAATTTATAAATGAGTTGTCAAATTTCATTTTTCTATTTTTTAAAACTCTTAGGCCTAGAAATTGGGTTGGCAGCGCCGGTGCTGAGCGCCTAAAGAGACCTAGAATTGGGGCGAAGCACTATGTTGGGGCGGACGCTATGAAGATAGCGCCAACTCAGATATTGACTATACATTTAGCGCCTGCGCTAAGTGTGCGCGCGCCCGCGAGCGCAAGCAGCTCATGACGTCATTTCAGTGTGCAACGCCTTTTAGGAGCGCCTGAGCGCATATTGGGTGGCGCCCGGAGCCTTAGCGCCCAGCGCTATTAGTGACAGTTCGAGGGAGGGCTAACAGGCCCTTCTCGGAGTAAGGGGGCGCTATTTAAAGGGGACAGCTCTACTGCAGAATCTTCTGCCACTTGACCTGCTCATTGCGATCGCTGCTAGAGAGAGTTGGCGAGCTAATGTGGAGCGGAGTTCTGGGACTTGAGCTTTACAGTACTTGGTACTTTCAACCCTGTCCGAAGCACTTGCACCACTACACCTAAAAGCCTTTTGACCAACTGGCATCGGAATGGGAGCTTGTTTGGAGGGCGACGGACCTCATCTGCACTCTGTGCAGCAGTCATGACGACCTGCCTTGTCCTGCGGGGAGACGGTGGCCGAACTTGCCTATCCCCCCTGCGTTGCTCCATGCCACTTGGTCCGGCAACTGGTTCATCCTCAGAGCCACCCCCCCTCCCCTCCAGGGGACTACTATCCCCAGTCTGCAGATGTCTCCGCTCCCCGGATTCTGCAACGGCTGGTCCGGATTCCTCCTGGTCCTCGCCTCTGGTGGCACTGGCACTGGCAGCTTCAGCGCGTTGAGCCCGAGTTGGTGCTGCTTCATCTGAAAGTGGGAGGTGGAAGAGTGGCTTTAGCAAAAGGACAGGTTTGCTGAAAGGCATGCCAGATTGCGGCAAGGCTCTGACATGGCTGCACACTGAGGATGCATGCTGGCGGGGGGACCAAGTGGAAGGCAACAGGTGGAAAAGGTGAGAGTCTTACCCTCGCTGTCGGAAATGGGGTCGGCAGATGCAGTGGTCACAGGACCAGACAGACGTCCTCCAAGTATCTGGTGCACTCTCTCCTCCAGATCCGTGAGAGTGACCACTTGTGCAGGTCCGCCACCGGTTCGACGCTGCTCCTTTCTAATCTGTGCCATCTTGGACTGCAGGGGAAAGAAGGGGAGGTTCTGTTACATGAGGCCTTGAGACCTCATCGCATGCCCCCCATGGTGCAAGAGCCCTTACATGAGGCCTTGAGACCTCATCGCATGCTCCCCATGGTGCAAGAGCCCTTACATGAGGCCTTGAGACATCTGTCCATGTGTGTGGCCAGAAAGGGCCATGGGTGCACACTGACAGATGGCCATTGGCGCATCATTGCAGCAGGGTGCCCGAAGTCAGCTGCAGATGGAGGGAAGCACAAGTTTGGTAAACCATCACTCACCCTAACGATCCGTGTGAGGTCGTTGAATTTCTTCCTGCACTGAACAGGGGTCCTGGTCGCCATGCTGCTGGAATTCACCCTCACAGCAACCTCCCTCCGAGATCGTCGATAAGCCTTCTGATTTGGCCTCTTGCCATTATCCGGATACAGGACCTCTCGACGGTGTTCAACTGCAGCCACCAAGTGGTCCAGAGCCTCAGTGCTGAAGCGCTCTGCTCTCTGCCTAACCTTCTCCATAATGCACAAGTTTCTAACACCAGACAAGGGCGAGCGCCGAATCTGAGGCCTACAGGGCGTTGGGTGTTGAAGCTCAGTCTGACTGACCCGCCCCTTTAAGAGCCGGCCGGCGCCTGTAGGTCTCGTGCTTTCCCGTAATTGAGTTCACCTGCGCTGCGCCCGTCCGCGTCGATATTGAGTAGCGCCTGACCTTTTGCGCCTTAAGAGCACCGTGCAACGGCTGATTTAGCGCCTCAATCCCCTTTGGGGGCGATGCAACCCAATATCGCGCCAGGCGGCGATAAGTTTTGTCTGGCTATAAACTTTGCGCATCGCCAGTTCTAACGCCTCAAGCGGGGCTATACCCAATTTCTAGGCCTTAAGCTGGTAAAAGCAGGCCTTACACTTGCTTTTACCAGGCCTAAGAATCTGACAGTCATTCAGCGGGCAGAAGTTGTGCAAAAAGCGCAACTCTCCGCCCGCAGAGGCACTTTTCTTGGGCACGCGGATGATCTGTCGAGAATTCTTGACAGATCGCAAGTGCCAGTTTTCAGCGCATGTGCTTCGCATGTCTGAAACTGGAACTTGCACGGCACCTACAGGGGCACTTCGTATGCACCCGAAGGAGTCGCAAAATCCTGCCTAATGGCTTCGGTCGTCCCAATATTTAGTTGGAGGAAATGTATGCTCACCCAGTAAAGGATGTTGGACAAGCAGTCTGACAATTTAGAGACAGTGGAGGGGTCGAGAGAGGTGGTGGTGAGGTACAGCTGGGTGTTGCCAGCGTACATGTGGAAACTAACACTGTGTTTTCGGAGGATGTCGCCGAGGGGCAGCATGAGAAATAAGAGTGGGGCCAAGGATAGATCCTTGGGGGACACCAGAGGTAACAGTGAGGGAGTGGGAAGAGAAGCCATTGCAGGTGATTCACTGGCTACGATTAGATAGATAACAATGGAACCAGGCGAGTGCAGTCCCACCCAGTTGGATGACGGTGGAGAGGCATTGGAGGAGGATGGAGTGGTCAACCGTGTCGAAGGCTGCAGACAGGTCGAGAAGGATGAGGAGGGATAGTTTACCTTTGTCACAGTCACAAAGGATGTCATTTGTGACTTTAATAAGAGCCGTTTCAGTACTGTGGCAGGGGTGGAAACCTGATTGGAGGGATTCAAACATGGAGTTCCGGGAAAGATGGGCACAGATTTGGGAAAAAGAAAGACTTGCATTTATATAGCGCCTTTCACGACCACCAGATGTTTCAAAGTGCTTTATAGCCAATAAAGTATTTTTGAAGTGTGGTCACTGTTGTAATGTGGGAAGCGTAGCAGCCAATTTGCACACAGCAAGCTCCCACAAACAGCAATGTGATAAATGACCAGATAATCTGTTTTAGTGATGTTGGTTGAGGGATAAATATTGGCCAGGACATCAGGGAGAACTCCCTGCTCTTCTTCAAAATAGTGCCGTGGGATTTTTTATGTCCACCTGAGAAAACTGACAGGGCCTCGGTTTAACGTCTCATTTGAAAGCCAGCACCTCCAACAGTACAGTACTCCTTCAGCACATAGAAACATAGAAGATAGGAGCAGGAGTAGGCCATTCGGCCCTGCTCCGCCATTCAGTGAGATCATGACCAGAATGTCAGCCTAGTTTTATGTGCTCAAGTCTTTGGAGTGGGATTTGAGCCCACAACCTTCTGACTCAAAGGTGAGTGTGCTACCTACTGAGCTACAGGAGGTAACAACACGTTTAGAAACTTTGGAGAGGAAAGGGAGGTTGTCGATGGGGCGGTAGTTTGCAAGGACAGAGGTTGTCAAGGGTTGCTTTTTTGAGGAGAGGTGATGATGGCAGATATGAAGGAGAGGGGGCGGTACCTGAGGCGAGAGAACAGGCAGCAGAGTTTTGGATGAGCTCTTCTCCCCACCTGCAGATTGGTCGTCCTCCCCAGGTTCGTGCACAGAGGCTGGGGTAACACTCTATACATGAGATGAGCTTCCAACCTCATCTCCTCTCCATCACCAATACCGCCTACTTCCACCTCCGTGACATCGCCCGACTCCACCACTGCCTCAGCTCATCTGCTGCTGAAACCCTCATCCTTGCCTTTCTTGCCTCTACACTCGACTATTCCAATGCTTTCATGACCATCCTGCAATCTTCCGCCCTCCATATACTTGAGGTCATCCAAAATTCGCCTGCCTGTGTTCTGACTCGCACCAAGCCCTGTTCACCCATCACCCCCTGTGCTCACTGCCCCGTGTCCTAACTCGCACCAAGCCCCGTTCACCCATCACCCCCTGTGCTCACTGCCCCGTGTTCTAACTCGCACCCAGTCCCGTTCACCCATCACCCCCTGTGCTCACTGCCCCGTGTCCTAACTCACACCCAGTCCCGTTCACCCATCACCCCCTGTGCTCACTGCCCCGTGTCCTGACTCGCACCCAGTCCCGTTCACCCATCACCCCTGTGCTCGCTGCCCCGTGTCCTAACTCGCACCAAGCCCTGTTCACCCATCACCCCTGTGCTCGCTGCCCCGTGTCCTAACTCGCACCGAGCCCTGTTCACCCATCACCCCTGTGCTCGCTGCCCGTGTCCTAACTCGCACCGAATCCCGTTCACCCATCACCCCTGTGCTCGCTGCCCCGTGTCCTAACTCACACCCAGTCCCGTTCACCCATCACCCCTGTGCTCACTGCCCCGTGTCCTAACTCACACCCAGTCCCGTTCACCCATCACCCACTGTGCTCGCTGCCCCGTGTCCTAACTCACACCCAGTCCCGTTCGCCCATCACCCCCTGTGCTCACTGCCCCGTGTCCTAACTCGCACCCAGTCCCGTTCGCCCATCACCCCCTGTGCTCACTGCCCCGTGTCCTAACTCACACCGAGTCCCGTTCACCCATCACCCCGTGTGCTCACTGCCCCGTGTCCTAACTCACACCCAGTCCCGTTCACCCATCACCCCCTGTGCTCACTGCCCCGTGTCCTAACTCACACCCAGTCCCGTTCACCCATCACCCCCTGTGCTCACTGCCCCGTGTCCTAACTCACACCCAGTCCCGTTCACCCATCACCCTCTGTGCTCACTGCCCTATGTCCTAACTCACACCCAGTCCCGTTCACCCATCACCCCGTGTGCTCACTGCCCCGTGTCCTAACTCGCACCGAATCCCGTTCACCCATCACCCCTGTGCTCGCTGCCCCGTGTCCTAACTCACACCCAGTCCCGTTCACCCATCACCCCTGTGCTCACTGCCCCGTGTCCTAACTCACACCCAGTCCCGTTCACCCATCACCCCCTGTGCTCGCTGCCCCGTGTCCTAACTCACACCCAGTCCCGTTCGCCCATCACCCCCTGTGCTCACTGCCCCGTGTCCTAACTCGCACCCAGTCCCGTTCACCCATCACCCCCTGTGCTCACTGCCCCGTGTCCTAACTCACACCGAGTCCCGTTCACCCATCACCCCGTGTGCTCACTGCCCCGTGTCCTAACTCACACCCAGTCCCGTTCACCCATCACCCCCTGTGCTCACTGCCCCGTGTCCTAACTCACACCCAGTCCCGTTCACCCATCACCCCCTGTGCTCACTGCCCCGTGTCCTAACTCACACCCAGTCCCGTTCACCCATCACCCTCTGTGCTCACTGCCCTATGTCCTAACTCACACCCAGTCCCGTTCACCCATCACCCCATGTGCTCACTGCCCCGTGTCCTAACTCACACCCAGTCCCGTTCACCCATCACCCCCTGTGCTCACTGCCCCGTGTCCTAACTCACACCCAGTCCCGTTCACCCATCACCCCCTGTGCTCACTGCCCCGTGTCCTAACTCACACCCAGTCCCGTTCACCCATCACCCTCTGTGCTCACTGCCCTGTGTCCTAACTCACACCCAGTCCCGTTCACCCATCACCCCCTGTGCTCGCTGCCCCGTGTCCTGACTCACACCCAGTCCCGTTCACCCATCACCCCCTGTGCTCACTGCCCCGTGTCCTAACTCACACCCAGTCCCGTTCACCCAACACCCCCTGTGCTCACTGCCCCGTGTCCTAACTCACACCCAGTCCCGTTCACCCATCACCCCCTGTGCTCACTGCCCCGTGTCCTAACTCACACCCAGTCCCGTTCACCCATCACCCCCTGTGCTCACTGCCCCGTGTCCTAACTCACACCCAGTCCCGTTCACCCATCACCCCCTGTGCTCACTGCCCCGTGTCCTAACTCACACCCAGTCCCGTTCACCCATCACCCCCTGTGCTCACTGCCCCGTGTCCTAACTCACACCCAGTCCCGTTCACCCAACACCCCCTGTGCTCGCTGCCCCGTGTCCTGACTCACACCCAGTCCCGTTCACCCATCACCCCCTGTGCTCACTGCCCCGTGTCCTAACTCACACCCAGTCCTGTTCACCCATCACCCCCTGTGCTCACTGCCCCGTGTCCTAACTCACACCCAGTCCCGTTCACCCAACACCCCCTGTGCTCGCTGCCCCGTGTCCTGACTCACACCCAGTCCCGTTCACCCATCACCCCCTGTGCTCGCTGCCCCGTGTCCTGACTCACACCCAGTCCCGTTCACCCATCACCCCCTGTGCTCACTGCCCCGTGTCCTGACTCACACCCAGTCCCGTTCACCCATCACCCCCTGTGCTCACTGCCCCGTGTCCTGACTCACACCCAGTCCCGTTCACCCATCACCCACTGTGCTCACTGCCCTACATTGGTTCCTGGTCCGGCAACGCCTCAATTTTAAAATTCTCATCCTAGTTTTCAATCCCTCCATGATCTCATCCCTCCCTATCTCTGTAACCTGCTCCAGCCCTACAACCCTCCCAGATCTCTGCGCTTCTTCAATTCTGGCCTCTTGCGCATCCCCGATTTTAATCGCTCCACCATTGGCGGCCGTGCCTTCAGCTGCTTGGACCCTAAGCTCTGGAATTCTCTCCCTAAACCTCTCCGCCTCTCCTCCTTTAAGATGCTCCTTAAAACCTACCTCTTTGCCCAAGATTTTGTTCATCTCTCCTAATGCCTCCTTATGTGGCTGATAATACTCCTGTGAAGTGCCTCGGAATGTTTTACTACGTTAAAGGCGCTATATAAATGCAAGTTGTTGTTACACTTAGGTTATAGAATTGTGAGATATTTGTTGAAGAGATGTTAGGCAAAGAACTACTTTTGTCACTGTTAGTAGTGACGCTGTAAATGGATTTAAGCATAACACACGGCGATCAGAAGATTTCTCTCCCACGTCCCGTCCCCACCCAGCTCTGTCACAGCTGCTACTCCCACTGGTTGACTATTGAAGTTTGTTTCAGTAGGGATTCACAGAAGGACACTGAGCTGTTCCATTTTACAGCATAATTCCTCTCTCCCATCTGCCTTTTCCTTTCGGGGAAGAACCCAATGTATAAAATCACATGTTCTGTATTCGTCTGAGAACATTAATTTTAAGGAGCCACCAAAGCGAGCTCAGTTTGCAGTGTTTCTTTTGCAATTGCAGTTCATCAAATTTTGAATTGAGCTTTGTGGTCTGACCTTACTTATGCCACTTCCAGACTGTCAGTAACCTAAGTCTTTTCAACTTGTTGAACATTATGTGATTAGCAGCAACACTCCTGGAAACCCCCATCCACATGTCACCAATAAGAGCCTTGAGTGGTTTAAACTTGCGTCAAACTTTAAGCTATTGACTTAACCACTAGCTTATTCTCATTGCACCTTGAGCAGTGGCATTGGCAGGGTGGAAACTTTTATATATAGCTTGACCACTTATCCTGAAAAAAAGATCAATAAAATATGCTGACAGAAATTATTCTGAAAATGCTTCTACAGTTAGAAACAAATTTGTAAAGTTTGTTTTAACAATAATTTTTTAAAAAGTACTTATATTTTAGTTTTGATGTTAGCTTTGCTCACTTGACAGCACCCTCACTTCTGAGTTTCAAAACCCTGGGTCCAAATCCCACACCAGGACCTCAGCATATAATCTAGTACAGTGCAGTACTGAGAGAGTGCTGCTATATCAGTGGTGCACCCTTCAGATAAGACGTTAAACCAAGATCTTGCCTGTTGATTCAGGTGGATTTTAAAGATCCCATAGCACCATTTGAAGAAGTGATGGGAGTTTTCCTTGTGTCCTGATCAACATTCCTCCCTTAATCAGCACCACCAAAAACTGACTAATGGTCATACGTCTTAGAATTATAGATTAATAAAATGATACAGCACAGAAGGAGGCCATTCAACCCATCGTGCCTGTGCCGGCTCTTTGAACGAGCTCTCCAAATAGTCCCACTCCCCTGCTCTTTCCCTGTAGCCCGGCAAATTTTTTCCCTTCAAGTATTTATCCAATTCCTTTTTAAATGTTACTATTGAATCTGCTTCTACCGCCCTTTCAGGCAGCGCATTCCAGATCACAACAACTCGCTGCGTAAAAAATGTTTTCCTCATGTCGCTCCTGGTTCTTTTGCGAATCACATTAACTCTGTATCCTCTGGTTACCGACCCTTCTGCCACTGGAAACAGTTTCACCATATTTACTCTATAAAAAACAGTCATCATTTTGAACACCTCTGTCAAATCTCCTCTTAACCTTCTCTGCTCTAAGGAGAACAATCCCAGCTTCATCTCTCCATGTAACTGAAGTCCCTTATCCCTGGTACCATTCTAGTAAATCTCCTCTGCATCCTCTCCAACTGTGACATCCTTCCTAAAGTGTGGTTCCCAGAATTGGCCACAATACTCCAGCTGAGGCCTAACTAGTGTTTTATAAAGGTTTATCATAACCTCTTTGTGAAATCTTATCGCGTATAAATTGGTTTTATCTACTTGTGTAGCCACTTTTAATGACCTGTGTACCTGCAAATCAAGGTCCTTCTGCTCCTCATTCCCATTTGGAGTTTTTAACATTTGAAGTGCATTTCATTTTGCTATTCTTTATTACATAAATGGATTACTTCACATTTTTCTACATTGAACTGCATCTGCCATCTATCTGCCCATCTTGCTAGCCTATCTATGTCCTCCTGCATTTCTGCACAAACTCGTCACAATTTGCCATAAATCCCCAATTTGTTATCATCAGCAAAATTCAGTGTTGTTCCTGACCATTTATGTATATGGTCCATAAGAGCAGCACCAAGACAGTCTGCTTGGAACGCCACTCATCACACCCTGTCTGTCTAAGAAACTTCCGTTTACCCCAATCCTTTACTTGCTGCTTTCCAAATCCTTTTATTCACATTCCCCTTAATTCCCTGTCATTATCTTTGCCATATCTTTAATGGTACCCTATCAAATGCTTTTCAAAATTGCAAATAACCACGTCCATTGGATTTCTTTTATCTATCCTCTCTGATTTCTTTGCAGAATTCTATAAGATTGGTCAAGCACGACCTGCTTTTCAAAATCTGTGATAACTGGCCCTGATTAGGCAATGTTCCTCCAAGTGCTCAGCAATTTCATCCCATAATATAAACTCCAGTTTACCAACATCTTAAGTAAGACTAACTAGCTTATCATTTCATGACCTATCCCTGGCCTTTTTTTGAAGAGTGGAATTGCATTTCCTCTGGCACAATGTTCCCTTTCACAGCATCTTGGAAAATTGTACTCGGAGCCTCTACTATTTCTACTCAAGCTCTCTCAGGATCCTCTGATTTAACCATCAGATCTTCGTGACTTGTCTACCTTAAGTTTGAGTCATTTCTTTAGTACCATTTCTCTTTGAATAATAACCTCGACTAAATGTTGTACATCCACCACTGACGGTTCTATAATCCCAATATCCGCCCCCTCTGTGAAAGCTGAGGCAAAATGCTTAATGATTATCTCGGCCACACCTCACTGTCCACTCCAGGCTTGCTTCCTTCCACTCCAAGTGGCTCTAGCCCTCCTATGGCAAATCTCTTACCACAGTGGTTGACTGACAAACCAGCTAGTGCTGAGCCAGTAGTTGGAATTCTCAGTGTGTATCTCAGCATTATTGCTCACCATTAAACACTAGTCAGCATCAGTGACAATGGCACTAGACTGCAAACAAAAACAACAGCAACTTGTATTTATATAGTGCACTTAACGTAGTAAAATGTCCCAAGGCGTTTCACAGGAGTATTATAAGACAAAAAATTTGACACCGAGCCACATAAGGAGAAATTAGAGCAGGTGACCAAAAGCTTGATCAAAGAGGTAGGTTTTATGGAGCATCTTAAAAGAGGAAAGAGAGGTAGAGAGGCGGAGAGGTTTAGGGAATTCCAGAGCTTAGGGCCTAGGCAACAGAAGGCACGGCCACCAATGGTTGAGCGATTATAATCAGGGATGTTCAAGAGGGCAGAATTAGAGGAGCGCAGAGATCTCGGGGGGGGGGGGGGGTTGTGGGGCTGGAGGAGATTACAGAGATAGGGAGGGGCAACAAGGCCATGGAGGGATTTGAAAACAAGGATAAGAATTTTGCAATCGAGGCGTTGCTTAACTAGGAGCCAATGTAGGTCAGCGAGCACAGGGGTGATTGGTGAACGGTTCTCGGTACGAGTTAGGACACGGGTAGCTGAGTTTTGGATGACCTCAAGTTTACATAGGATAGAACGTGGGAGGCCAGCCAGGGGTGCATTGGAATAGTCACGTTTAGAGGTAACAAAGACATGGATGAGGGTTTCAGCAGCGGATGAGCTGAGGCAGGGGCAGAGACAGGCAATGTTATGGAAGTGGAAATAGGCAGTGTTAGTTATGCCGCAGATATGTGGTAGGAAGCTCATTTCAGGGTCAAATATGACACCAAGGTTGCGAACAGTCTGGTTCAGCCTCAGACAGATGTTAGGGAGAGGGATGGAGTCAGTGGCTAGGGAACGGAGTTTGTGGCGTGGACCGAAAACAATGGCTTTGGTCTTCCCAATATTTAATTGGAGAACATTTTTGCTCATCCAGAACTGGATGTCGGACAAACAGTTTGACAATTTAGAGACCGTGAAGGGGTCGAGGGAAGAGGTAGTGAGGTAGAGCCAGGTGTCGTCAGCCTATATGTGGAAACTGACACTGTGTTTTCGGATGATGTTGCCAAGGGGCAGCATGTAGATGAGAAATAGGAGGGGGCCAAGGATAGATCCTTGGATAGCAGAGGTAACGATGCGGGAGCAGGAAAAGCCATTGCAGGTGATTCTCTGGCTACGATTAGATAGATAAGAATGGAACCAGGCGAGTGCAGTCCTGCCCAGCTGGACAATGGTCCAGAGGTGTTGGAGGAGGATGGAGTGGTCAACCATGTCAAAGGCTGCAGACAAGTCAAGAAGGATGAGGAGGGATAGTTTACCTTTGTCATCGTCACAAAGGGTGACATTTGTGACTTTGAGAGCAATTTCGGTACTGTGGCGGGGCGGAAACCTGATTGGAGGGATTCAGACATGGCGGTGTGGGAAAGATGGGCACAGATTTGGGAGGCAACAACACATTCAGGAACTTTGGAGAGGAAAGGGAGGTTGGAGATGGGGCAGTAGTTTGCAAGGACAGAGGGGTTAAGGGTTTTTTTGAGGAGAGGGGTGATGACGCAGATTTGAGGGAGAGGGGGACAGTACCTGAGGAGAGAGAACTGTTAACAATGTCAGCTAACATGGGAGCCAGAAAAGGAAGTTGGGTGGTCAGCAGCTTGGTGGGAATAGGGTCGAGGGAGCAGGAGGTGGGTCTCATGGACAAGATGAGCGCGCAGAGGTCATGAGGGGAGATCAGAGAAAAACTGGAGAAAGATGCAAGTTCAGGGCTAGGGCAGGGGGAACCTTAGAGGAAGTTTAGGTTACTAGTGAACTCTGAAGAGAAGATTCATTTTTGTAATTCTTTTTTTCATTAAACTTTTTGTTTGCGCAAATGTAGCAGAAAATAGTGACAGTTTTAAGAGTTAGCGCAGCAGTGATTTCTAGTTTTAGTGCAGACCTTGTTAATCGTAAGTGTGTTAAAGCAGAACTCCAGTATTTTAAAATCAATATTTTATCTGATTTATTTGCACTGCTAACCAGAATTAAACGTCCCACTTTAGTGCTGCTGAAGTGAATCTATGAATAAGTGTCAGCCTTGGCTCAGTGATGGTACTCTTGCCCCTGAGTCAGAAGGTCGTGGATTCAAGGCCCACTCCTGAGTCTTGAGTATATAACCCAGGCAGACTCTCCAGTATAGTACTGCTGCAGTCGGAGGTGCTGGTTTTTGGATGAGATGTTAAATGAAGCCTCACCTTCCCTCTCAGATGGATGTAAAAGGTCCCAATAGCAGGGGGGAGTTCTCCCCTGTGTCCTGGGCCAATATTTATCCCTCAACTAACATTACTAAAACCGATTATCTGGTCATTTATCTCATTGCTGTTTGTGGGATCTTGCTATACGCAAATTAATGGCACGTTTCCCTACATTACAACAGTGACTACCAATGTTCCCTCTAAGCTGCGCACGTGCGCGGCCGTGCAGCAACCGGGAAGGTACCACGCAGCACACGCTGTTCCCTCTAAAATACCACGCTTGCGGCCACACAGCAAATTTAAAGGTACCACGCACAAAAAAAATATTGGTGACTACACTACAAAAATACATCATTGACTTTAAAAAAAACTTTGGGATGTTTTGAGGTCATGAAAGGCGCTACATAAATGCAAGTTCTTTCTCTTCCTCTATTTCTATCTTGTTTTTATTCCTTCACTGATGTGGGCATCGCGACGATGAAGGAACGGCGATATATTTCCAAGTCAGGAAGGATGGTGTGTGACTTGGAGGGGAACTTGGAGGTGGTGGTGTTCCCATGCGCCTGCTGCCCTCGTCCTTCTGGGTGGTAGAGGTCACGGGTTTGGGAGGTGCTGCCGAAGAAGCCTTGACGAGTTGCTGCAGTGCATCTTGTAGATGGTACACACTGCAGCCACGGTACGCCGGTGGTGGAGGGAGTGAATGTTGAAGGTGGTGGATGGGGTGCCGATCAAGCGGGCTGCTTTGTCCTAGATGGTGTCTCTTTCTGTCCCTCTCTTCCTTGGAATCAGGCACCAATTGCTGGTAGGAACCATGCTGAAAAGACAGGCAGCCCAAATAGAGAGTCAGACAAGTGAACATTCAGTCAGGAGAATCAATAGGAGGAAGTTTCAGGCAAAGATTGAAGACAATCACAGGGGAGCAGATTTGACTGATTTTTTATTTATGGCTTTGTTTTTATCCAAATAACGTGAAAATTCCACTTTAACCAAAACTGAATTGAGTCTGGAGCAACATTAGTGATGCCCAGATTTACAAGAGTTAAATTCAGCCGTAAAAGGGTGTGGTAATGTGAGTGAGATTAAAGGGTACGATGCAGTAGATCTTTCATTATCGGCCTCCGGATCGTCTGTAGGAGCTTTTATGGGAATTGGGGCTCTAGTTTAATACAAGCCAATTACAATGTAGTGAGTGTTCTGTCTCAGACTCTCTGTTCCTGGCCCAACAGGATAAGTCGCTGTTTACCTGGATTCCCAGTCCCAGGAAACTCTGATAGTGAGCTTCGCAATGCCCAACCAATGGCAGTCCGGGCTTCAGGTCCCAGAGGTCAGTAAGAGCTGGACTGCCAGCAGATGTTCAGCAATAGATATTCATTTTTCAATTTGGAAAAATATGGGTCTTATCTGCACGTACTGGGAGCTTGATTAGATAATGCAAATAGGCCAGTCAGAAGCTAACGACTCGCCGTGTCAGCCTAATTGTAGAGGGAGCTCACAATTATCTACTAACTTCCATTATCTGCCCAGGAAACCTCATCATGGTGTATTTCATTTGCTGTAAGGAAGTAAAACATGTACTATTCATCTAGTTTAGTTCCTGAAGCCTGTGATGGTAAATGGACACGACAGTATTTAATAAGTATGGGTGGTGTGACACTCTAATTAATTGCCTGGTATTGTCTGTCCTGAATTAACTGGCCTTGGTCGAAGCAGAGTTCGGGCTCCGCAGTTGGCCTCAGTACCCCTGGGCCTTGGAGGGAAATATCCGCTCCAGTTTCTGGTCCTGATTGCTGTCCCATAGCCCCTGCTGGAACATGCACTTCGTGGATGTTAGATGAGGACAGCAGTGTGCTCGGCTATAACGCCCCATGGTTGAATAGGCTGCTGTCACTTACTACCTAGGCCACTGGTTTTCAAACAGTTTTATATGGCTGACTAACAAACTTCCAGAGATCTCCTGCAAATCCTCCTAGGGACTACCTGTAAACACTGACACACTCCCCGGCACTCCCTGTAAATACTGACACACTCCCGGGATCCCCTGTAAATACTGACACACTCCCCGGCACTCCCTGTAAATACTGACACACTCCCGGGATCCCCTGTAAATACTGACACACTCCCGGGATCCCCTGTAAATACTGACACACTCCCCGGCACTCCCTGTAAATATTGACACACTCCCGGGATCCCCTGTAAATACTGACACACTCCCGGGATCCCCTGTAAATACTGACACACTCCCCGGCACTCCCTGTAAATACTGACACACTCCCGGGATCCCCTGTAAATACTGACGCACTCCCTGTAAATACTGACACACTCCCGGGATCCCCTGTAAATACTGACACACTCCCGGGATCCCCTGTAAATACTGACACACTCCCAGGATCCCCTGTAAATAATGACACACTCCCAGGGACCCCCCTGTAAATACTGACACACTCCCGGGATCCCCCGTAAATAATGACACACTCCCAGGGACCCCCCTGTAAATACTGACACACTCCCGGGATCCCCTGTAAATACTGACAGCCTCCCCGGCACTCCCTGTAAATATTGACACACTCCCGGGATCCCCTGTAAATACTGACACACTCCCGGGATCCCCTGTAAATACTGACACACTCCCCGGCACTCCCTGTAAATACTGACACACTCCCAGGATCCCCTGTAAATAATGACACACTCCCAGGGACCCCCCTGTAAATACTGACACACTCCCGGGATCCCCTGTAAATACTGACACACTCCCCGGCACTCCCTGTAAATATTGACACACTCCCGGGATCCCCTGTAAATACTGACACACTCCCGGGATCCCCTGTAAATACTGACACACTCCCCGGCACTCCCTGTAAATACTGACACACTCCCAGGATCCCCTGTAAATAATGACACACTCCCAGGGACCCCCCTGTAAATACTGACACACTCCCGGGATCCCCTGTAAATACTGACAGCCTCCCCGGCACTCCCTGTAAATACTGACACACTCCCGGGATCCCCTGTAAATACTGACGCACTCCCTGTAAATACTGACACACTCCCGGGATCCCCTGTAAATACTGACACACTCCCGGGATCCCCTGTAAATACTGACACACTCCCAGGATCCCCTGTAAATAATGACACACTCCCAGGGACCCCCCTGTAAATACTGACACACTCCCGGGATCCCCCGTAAATAATGACACACTCCCAGGGACCCCCCTGTAAATACTGACACACTCCCGGGATCCCCTGTAAATATTGACACATTCCCAGGGACACCCCTGTAAATACTGACACACTCCCGGGATCCTCTGTAAATACTGACACAGTCCCAGGGACTCCCCTGTAAATACTGACACACTCCCGGGATCCACTGTAAATACTGACACACTCCCGGGAACCCTCTGTAAATACTAACACAGTCCCAGAGACCCCCCTGTAAATACTGACACACTCCCGGGGACCCCCCTGTAAATACTGACACACTCCCGGGGACCCCCTGTAAATACTGACACACTCCCAGGATCCACTGTAAATACTGACACACTCCCAGGGACCCCCCTGTAAATACTGACACACTCCCAGGACCCCCTGTAAATATTGACACACTCCCAGGGACCCCCTGTAAATACTGCCCCACTCCCAGGGACCCTCTGTAAATACTGACAACACTCCCAGGGACCCCCCTGTAAATACTGACACACTCCCAGGGATCCCCTGTAAATACTGACACACTCCCGGGATCCCCTGTAAATACTGACACGCTCTGAGGGACTACCTGTAAACACTGACCCACTCCCAGGGACTTCCTGTAAATACTGACACACTTTCAGGGACCCCCTGTAAATACTGACGCACTCCCAGGGACCTCCTGCAAACACTGACACACTCCCGGGGATCCCCTGTAAATACTGACACACTTTCAGGGACCCCCTGTAAACACTGACACACTTTCAGGGACCCCCTGTAAACACTGACACACTTTCAGGGACCCCCTGTAAACACTGACACACTCCCAGGGACTACCTGTAAATACTGACACACTCACAGGGACCCCCTGTAAACACTGACACACTCACAGGGACCCCCTGTAAATACTGACACACTTTCAGGGACCCCCTGTAAACGCTGACACACTTTCAGGGACCCCCTGTAAACACTGACACACTCCCAGGGACTACCTGTAAATACTGACACACTCCCAGGGACTACCTGTAAATACTGACACACTTTCAGGGACCCCCTGTAAACGCTGACACACTCCCAGGGACTACCTGTAAATACTGACACACTCACAGGGACCCCCTGTAAATACTGACACACTCCCAGGGACTACCTGTAAATACTGACACACTTTCAGGGACCCCCTGTAAACGCTGACACACTCCCAGGGACTACCTGTAAATACTGACACACTCACAGGGACCCCCTGTAAATACTGACACACTCCCAGGGACTACCTGTAAATACTGACACACTCACAGGGACCCCCTGTAAATACTGACACACTCCCAGGGACTACCTGTAAATACTGACACACTCCCAGGGACCCCCTGTAAAAATTGACACACTCCCGGGGATCCCCTGTAAATACTGACACTCCCAGGGACCCCCTGTAAATACTGACACACTCCCGGGGATCCCCTGTAAATACTGACACTCCCAGGGACCCCCTGTAAATACTGACACACTCCCGGGGATCCCCTGTAAATACTGACACTCTCAGGGACCTCCTGCAAACACTGACACATTCTTTGGGGCTCCACTACCAAACTTCCAAAAGACAGTAATCAGTTCTGCAATTCTATTATTGCGGAAATGATGGTAGTAAGTCAACAAATACAGAATATCGAGATGTGGCATAGTGAAGCTGGTGCACTGAGAGAGAGGAGGGGCTGCCGGCCTCCACCTGGGCACATGTGGGCCAATTGGAGCATTGCTGCTGTTGGGGTGAGCCTGGGCACTATTTGCACTGTCGTGAGGAAGGCAGGTGTCAATGAAGCACCCCGACTTGGGCTTCCACCTGCCAGTGCCATGCATACGAGGTGCCTTCCCACCGACCCCACAAACTCCAGCGGGTTCAGATCACCGGTGCCAGAATTGCCACCCAACGTCCATAAATCTGAAAACCTTGCCGATCCCTGCTTGAAAACTTGTGCTGTGGGCTGATATGAAGGATGAGTAGTTGGGCAGGTGCCGCCATCACGTGTGGCGCTGTACCCTGGCAAAAATGGTTCAGTGTTGCAGCTAAAGCGAGAACTCGCCACTAAAGAAACACTGGGCCATTGCTGCTTGCTACAGGAAACTTTGTGTTATCCGGAGGCTAAGTGTCCGGCAAGCTCGAGCCACCGGCAAAAATCAGGAGCCGTTTTGTTAGGTTTTTTTTCTTCTCGTGGCTTATTTTTCAACAGTCAGGCTCTGGAAAATCTCTCTGAAGCTGTTGCTAAGCGACAGAGATGCTTCCAAGGTACGGGCCGACTGTTTAGAAGCTGTTGCTAAGCAACAGTGTTTGTTGTCAGATACGGAGATGAAAAGCTCCGTATGTTTCAACATTAACGCTGGAGTGTCCGGCAGTTTTGAGGGAACGGCAACAGCTCGGTCCCGTCGGTGCCGGATAGCACAAAGTTTCCTGTACTTTGGTTTCAGTCTGTAGTGTAATGTGATGTTATAAATCACGGCTAATGGCGACTTCTCTTGGAACATACTAGTCACTTCAGGAACCGTTGTGTGTGATATTTTGTTTCTGGAAAGTTGTGAAAAATTCACAGTGAGAAAATCATCTGCTTTTTCTCTGAATTTTCCCCAGACTTTTTATTGGGCCCAAAATAAGTGTTTAGGTAAATTTAAAACTGCAAGATTGTGAAAAAAGAAAGGTAAAATAAGGTATTTTAGGAAAGTACTAATTAGCTAATATGACACAGATACAGTTTTTAAATCTGTGTCTGTAATATATAGAGCGTGAAAAGGCAGATTATGTTTCATGTGCTAAGGAATTCCAAATATAATGTCGTACTCGCAGATCTATAAAGGCAGAGTTTATAAGTGTTCTGTAGCATGGTTTTATTGTTTAAGCAGATCCAATACTTCGCTGCCTATATCATATTCCTGCTCGTCCATCACCTCTTTCTTTACTGAGCTACAGTGCTCCCGGTCCCCCAGTGCTTCAAATTCAAAATTCTCATCCTTGTGTTTAAATCCCTCCATGGTCTCGCCCCTCCCTATCTCTGAAACCTCCTCCAGCCCTGCAGTACCCCCCATACTCTCTATTCTTCTGATTCTGGCCTCTTATGCATTCACCCCCACCCCTTGCCTCGCCATCGGTGACCCTACCTTCAGCCACCTAGGCCCCACACTCTGAAATTCCCTCCTGAAACCCCTCTGCCTTTCCACCTCCCTCTTCTCCTTAAAACCCAACTCTTTGACTAAGCTTTTGGTCATCCCTTGCAAAATATTCTTCTTTGGCTCAGCGTCCATTTAACAGAGAAAAAGGTCTCAAGACTTTTGTACCAACTCGTCCTGTCTCTGTTAAGGCCACTGCTCAAGTACTTCCTGTCCAGGGAACTGCAGCTGCTTGGTTATGGCTTCAGGTCAGTAGGACATGGCTGCTTCTCTTTTCCTTTTTGAAGATGATTTTATGCCTGTAACAAAGTGTGAGACTTTGTAGTGAGGTCTGGAGCGCAATGTCTGGAGTGTGCTGGGTGAGCACTTGATGCAAGACCTTTCTATATGTGAATAACTGTAAGAGAATGAGCATCGGTACAGGAAGCATCGAGCTTGTACACAACGGCTGGTGCCCATTTACAAAAATGAAGAAAGGAAAAGTAGTGTGGAAGAGATTATCAGCTTGTTCAGTAAAAATATCTGGTCAGTCTGAGGCTATTGCCAACAAACAGATGCAGGACAGAAATGGATCCAGAGAGCATATAATTGTGAGTTGAAACAAGTTATTTTAACCCTATGCAGTTATGATATAATTTTAATAGCACGTGATGGACAGGAGAAGACCATTCAACTCAGCAGGCCTCCCATCTAATAGCCCAGCTCCCTTTTACTAACAGGATTTCATCCAGTCTTTAAAAAAAATATTGCCTTGGCTTTCGATTCCACCACTTTCACTGGTAAACTGTTCCACAATTCTATCTTCCTCTCACTAAAAAAGTTGCCTAAATTTCATATTTTCGTTTGACATCCTTAACTTTAAAGTGTGTCTCCTAATCCTGAAATCCTGTGGCTAACTGAAGATCTTTCTTAAATCCAACAGCACCACCAACAATGCAGCGCTCCCTCAGAAGTTAGATGAGTAACTGGAATTCATTGTTGAAGCAGAATTGCTAAATTCTTTTCAAAAGGGAATTAGTTGTTGGAAAAAGGGAGGCAGTTGGATCACCGTGCCACCCTAATTCCTGCCCTGAGTTAAAACAATACCTTATATTTCCAAATCAGTAGAGTGTAGGGTTGATCCTGTGATGGCGCGCTCCCAGCGGGAAAGCACACTCACAGGAGGGTCAGAGGCCAGCACGTTGAAGCTGTATGGTGCTCTGGTCAGGTCACAGAGTGGATACTGCATTTAACCCTGGTCACCAAGACACAAGTGATACTTCCAAACCCTGGCAGCGTGCAAAGGAGGAGCACAAGGCTGATTTCTGTTGTTAGAGGATTGAGTTCTTTAACTTTGAGAGGAGGTCGTGAGAGGGGTCGTTATGGAGATATGTTAGGCACTGAGCCAGGTAGAAAAGCTTAATCCGAGCACTATTTGAAATTAAACCACAACTACAGGACAAGGGGATATAGGAACAAACTGGCAATGGGGACATTTAGCACTGGTGTCAAGATGCATTTGTTCATACAAAGATTGATTAATACCTGATATAAGCTTCTGGCCAGCGTAGTGGAGTCAGCCAAGAAGCAGTTAATGGCTGTGATGAGGCGAGTAGTGCGCTATGTATGAGTGAGCGAGAGGGACCGAACAGCCTCCCTTATGCATTTATCTTTGTGAAGCTTCTTAATGCACACATGTCGAGGAAAACCCTGCCTTACTGGAGGAGATCTCAGTGTTACCCAGTCCTTGACACTGCATTTCAACAGTGACCTGTTCCCCAGAAATAGGAAGGGGAACAGTCCACAAAACTGCCTCCGATTCACAAAGAAAGCACTGGAATGGAATTGATTTAGGGTTTTTAAATACACAGTTCTGGTCTCCATATTATAAAAAGGCTATAGAGGCACCGGTTAAGGTGCAAAAAACATTTACAAGGATGATTCCAGATCTGAGAGGTTCTAACTATCAGGAAGGACTGAACAGGCTGGGGCTCTTTTCTCTAGAAAAGAGAAGGCTGAGGGGTGACCTGATAGAAGTCTATAAAATTATGAAAGGGTAAGCATAGAGAAAATGTTTCCACTTGTGGGGGAGACCAAAACTAACGGCGAAAAATATAATATAGTCACTAATAAATCCAATCGGGAATTCAGGAGAAACTTCTCTACTCAGAGAGTGGTGAGAATGGAACTCATTACCACAAGGAGCAGTTGAGGTGAATGGCATAGATGCATTTAAGGGGAAGCCAGATAAACATAAGTGGGAGAAAGGAATAGAAGGATATGTTGATGGGGTGAGATGAGGAGGGGTGGGAGGAGGCTCGCGTGGATCATATATGTTGATGGGGTGAGATGAGGAGGGGTGGGAGGAGGCTCGCGTGGATCATATATGTTGATGGGGTGAGATGAGGAGGGGTGGGAGGAGGCTCGCGTGGATCATAAAGAACAGCATGGACCCGTTAGGCTAAGTGCCCGGTTTCTGTGCTCTACATGCGATATAAATATGCTCATTGATCCACCAATCTCCATACTAATAATTTGACTCCTAAAGAGCACCCTGTCGTTTTCCTTCATTAGATTTGATAAGTTAGGCCCTGAAATTGCATTATGGGATTGTAGTGTGAAAATGTTTAACAGTTTGTCTGAAATTCCTCTCTCTGCTAATTTAGTGAATGTGTTAACCCATTTATTTTAAATTGGCATAATGGCAGGGCCTTCATAACTTGATTGATATTTATTACTAGTTGATCTAAAATGGTATATATGGGGAGTCAACACCAAGTGTATGCTTTAGGTTTAAAGCAGGGTTGGAGGACAAGGGCTAATTGGACCAGGGTTTGTAGACGTAATTCAGTCAACTTTTAAATTCATACATTCTACCTTTATTTTTATATAATACTTTGATTCTGTATTATTACTTATAGGTAAATAGCAAAACATGGCAATTTGGGAAGTGATGAAAGAGAGTTAGTTGGAGCATAGAATTATCTGCAGAACAGGCTGAGGAGCTGGTAGACAAAGCCAAGAGACTACAGCACCACTACTGGTGGGAGGGTGTAATTAAAGCGTGACATGTTTACATAGACGGTTTCCATTATAAATATGGACATGGGAATTTATAATGGAAAAAGTTTACACAAAAATGTGACAAAAACATGGCAACAGGAAGTAGGACTTTGTAGACATGACGCGTTTACAAACATAAAACATTTAATACAGTACATATAAGCACTTCAGGAATCTTCTTCTTCTTAGGCAGTTCCTTCGAACCGAGGATGACTTGTTTCCACATTAAAAATGAGTTCTCAGGTGACTGATGAGCCCAATGCGGGACCTACAGTCTCTGTCACAGGTGGGGCAGACAGTGGTTGAAGGGGCGGGTGGGTGGGGTGCTTGGGTTGACGTGCACTCCTTGCGCTGCCTGCGCTTGGCTTCCGCTTGCTCCCGGCGAAGAGACTCGAGGTGTTCGGCGCCTTCCCAGATGCTTCTCCTCCACTTTGTGCGGCCTTGGGTCAGGGATTCTCAGGTGTCGGTGGGGATGTTACACTTTTTCAAGGAGGCTTTGAGGGTGTCCTTGAAGCGTTTCCTCTGCCCACCTGGGGCTCTCTTGCCGTGCCGGAGCTCCAAGTAGAGCGCTTGTTTTGGGAGTCTCATATCGGGCATGCGGACAATGTGACCCGTCCATCGGAGCTGATCGAGCGTGGTCAAAGCTTCGATGCTGGGGATGTTCGCCTGAGCAAGAACACTGACGTTGGTGCGCCTATCCTGCCAATGGATTTGCAGGATCTTGCAGAGGCAGCGTTGGTGGTACCTCTCCAGTGTTTTGAGGTGCCTGCTGTACATGGTCCATGTATCTGAGGCATACAGCAGGGCGGGTATCACTGCTGCTCTGTAGACCATGAGCTTACTGCCGGTTTGAGGTCCTGGTCTTCAAACACTCTCTTCCTCAGGCGAGCGAAGGCTGCACTGGCACACTGAAGGCGGTGTTGGACTTCGTCGTCGACGTCTGCCCTTGTTGACAGTAGGCTCCCGAGGTATGGAAAGTGGTCCACGTTGTCCAAGGATTTGTCGTAGATTTTGATAATCGGGGGGCAGTACTGTGTGGCGGGGGCAGGTTGGTAGAGGACCTTTGTCTTACGGATGTTTAGTGTAAGGCCCATGCTCTCGTACACTTCGGTGAAGGTGTTGACGATGGTTTGGAGTTCGACCTCTGAGTGAGCGCAGACGCAAGCGTCGTCTGCATATTGTAATTCGATGACAGAGGATGGGACGACCTTGGATCTGGACTGGAGGCGAAGGAGGTTGAACAGTTTCCTGTTTGTTCTGTAGATTAGCTCCACTCCAGTGGAGAGCTTACTGAGATTTTATATAATCAATTCAGAAATAATGATGTACAGTATTAGGAAACTCTAAGACATGAAATCAGCAAATTGAATCACATGGTCATAAATCTGCTGGGGCAGTTTATCAAGACAAAATAGGGACAGTTTTCTGAATGCGCGGAGCCTTGGCCACCCGCAGCACTGGTGCGATTCCCATGATTAATTAGGCTGAGTAGCTCTGGTTAGGACCTAGCACTGGCACCGGAACGATGGGCTGAATGGCCTCCTTCTGGAACAAACTTTTCCGATTCTACGATTTAAAAAAATAATCAACAGCCACTGAATGGTTCCATGTTCTACACAATCGTTAAAAGTGCTGCTGAAAATAACACCAGGAAGATGAATCTGTGGTGAGGATAGAGTTTGCACACAGACAGAATGTTCATTGTTGGTACACACAGGCTGTGCACTTAGTCTCCCCACAGCACGGCAGTTTATGAACCCAGAAATGTCTGTTGGTGGGATTAGCAGACAATTGCTTAACACAATCGTATCACATTCTTCTGCTATTTTAAGACAACCCACACTGAGTGAATGCTGCTGAGCTAGCAGACGATGTCACACAAACACATTAAGCGCTCAGCTGCTAATCTTGCCAACAGTAATATTTAAGTTATGTTTATATATTATATGGATAGACAAGGTCAAGGTGGCACAGTGTAGAAAAATACTGAAATATTGTGGTTGGGTGGCAGCAGTGTCAGAAATCATCTTGACTGCTCGGATTTCTCTACTCTGTCACTTGAAGCTCTGACCCCTGAAGTTACTGTCTGGTGATGCCAGTACATTGTCCAAACCTGCGTAGCAGGGAAGGAAAATTGGGCGGGGACACATCGTGCCAGCTCCTCGCACCCCACCACGTTTTCCACCAGAAGTGGCATCAGGTATTTAATATATCCACCCAAATGTGGGCTGGTGTCTTATAACATCGTTTACACCTTACCAACATGGGCCATAGTGGCTGCCTGTGTGTCCCCGGGCTCCAACACAGCCGCGGGCAAGGGCGCAGGGGTTACATTTTAAATGGCCTTTTGAAAAGTGGGAGTTGTGAATTCTATTTAAAATCTTTGGTCGGAAGCATAACTCAACTTTCTTTATGACAGGTGTCGCGCCAATTTCCCCACCCACCTGAATGGGGCATCCAGGACTACACAGGAGCTTCTAGACAATGTTCTCCCGGTGTTAACGGACACACATGATATAGAAACATTCTTCACTGTGGTGCAGGGTTCAAATCCCGGGAACTCGCAGTAAATAGTTTGGCGCAAGAAAGAAAGCTGGACAGAATCTTTCACCTAAAGGGCAATAGAGTTGTGAAATAAGTTACCAGTGAAAGATATTACAATGGAGGTATAAATGGAGTCGTAAGTTGGATTTCTAGAGAGTAATGAGATTGAGGTGAGAAAGTGAGTGGATGGTGTTCATCTCTGATAATGGGGTAAGATTGTTAGGCCTATAGCAAATGTTTCCTTACATATCAATTAAAATGCTGCCTCAGACAGTTGCTGTGTATATTGAAGTGAGCACTGAATGCAGAGGCTTGTACTGGGTGATGGGATGAGCTTTGTGACGTAAACATAAGAACATAAGAACATAAGAACATAAACTCACAATCCATCACATAACATGGAACTTTCCATATATGTTAAATCAGTAATCATTAAATAGTTTTTTTTTGTTTATCCTACCCCCTTCAGACCCCTTATCGATATACATCATCCGCTGCCCAGGTGTTCCCACTACCTGAGCCCCTCACCACCCTTCACTGTATCCTGGGGACACGGACGCTCTAGGGCACACACCTCTCCATAGCTTCCTTCAGTACCGTGAGCTTCAGGCACGGCAACATAATAGAAGCTGCGTTTTCCCCACTGTCCTGAAGGACATAGCTGCCAGTCTGGGCCTGCGATAGGTGGTGAGAGAACCAACATGAGGTAAAAACCTACTTGACCTCGTCCTCACCAATCTACCTGTCACAGATGCATCTGTCCATGACAGCATTGGTAGCAGTAACCACCGCAGTCATTGTGGAGATGAAGTCCCGTCTTCACACTGAGGAGACCCTCCATCGTGTTGTGTGGTACTACCATCGTGCTAAATGGGATAGATTCAGAACAGATCTAACAGCTCAAAACTGGGCATCCACGAGGCACTGTGGACCATCAGCAGCAGCAGAATTGTATTCCACCACAATCTGTAACCTCATGGCCCGGCATATCCCTCACTCTACCATTACCATCAAGCCAGGGGACCAACCCTGGTTCAATAAGAAGAACATGCCAGGAGCAGCACTAAGCATACCTAAAAATGCGGTGCCAACCTGGGAAAGCTGCAACGCAGGACTACATGTATAATAAAAAGCGGAAGCAGCATTCTATAGACAGAGCTAAGCGATCCCACAATCAATGGATCAGATCAAGCTCTGCAGTCCTGCCACATCCAGTCATGAATGGTGGTGGATCATTAAACAACTAACGGGAGGAGGAGGCTCCATGAATATCCCCATCCTCAGTGATGGTGGAGCCCAGCATGTGAGTGCGAAACTCAAAGCTGAAGCGTTTGCAACCATCTTCAGCCAGAAGTGCCGAGTAGATGATCCATATCGGCCTCCTCCTGAGGTCCCCACCACCACAGAAGCCAGTCTTCAGCCAATTTGATTCACTCCACGTGATATCAAGAAACGGCTGAGTGCACTGGATACAGCAAAGGCTATGGACCCCGACAACATCCCGGCTGTCGTGCTGAAGACTTGTGCTCCAGAACTAGTCGCGCCTCTATTCAAGCTGTTATAGTACAGCTATAACACTGGCATCTATCCGACAATGTGGAAAACTGCCCAGGTATGTCCTGTCCACAAAAACCAGGACAAATCCAATCCGGCCAATTACCGCCCCATCAGTCTACTCTCAATCATCAGCAAAGTGATGGAAGGTGTCGTTGACAGTGCTATCAAGCAGCACTTACTCACCAATAACCTGCTCACTGATGCCCAGTTTGGGTTACGCCAGGACCACTCAGCTCCAGACCTCATTACAGCCTTGGTCCAAACATGGACAAAAGAGCTGAATTCCAGAGGTGAGGTGAGAGTAACTGCCCTTGCCATCAAGGCAGCATTTGACCGAGTGTGGCATCAAGGAACCCTAGTAAAACTGAAGTCAATGGGAATCGGGAAAAACCCTCCACTGGCTGGAGTCATACCTAGCACAAAGGAAGATGGGTGTGGTGGTTGGAGGTCAATCATCACAGCCCCAGGACATTGCTGCAGGAGTCCTCAGGGCAGTGTCCTAGGCCCAACCATCTTGAGCTGCTTCATCAATGATTTTCCCTCCATCATAAAGTCAGAAGTGAGGACGTTCGCTGATGACTGCACAGTGTTCAGTGCCATTCACAACTCCTCAAATAATGAAGCAGTCCACGCCCGCATGCAGCAAGACCTGGACGACATTCAGGCTTGGGCTGATAAGTGGCAGGTGACATTTGTGCCACAGAAGTGCCAGGCAATGACTATCTCCAACAAGTGAGTGTCTAACCACCGTCCCTTAACATTCAACGACATTACCATTGCCGAATCCCCCACCACCATCAATATCCTGGGGGTCACCATTGACCAGAATCTTAACTGGACCAGCCACATAAATACAGTGGCAACAAGAGCAGGTCAGAGGCTGGGTATTCTGCAGCGAGTGTCTCACCTCCTGACTCCCCAAAGCCTTTCCACCATCTACAAGGCACAAGTCAGGAGTGTGATGGAATACTCTCCACTTGCCTGGATGAGTGCAGCTCTAACAACACTCGACATCATCCAAGACAAAGCAGCCTGCTTGATTGGCAACCCATCCACCACCTTAAACATTCACTCCCTCCACCACCGGCGCACCGTGGCTGCAGTGTGTACCACCTACAAGATGCACTGCAGCAACTCGTCAAGGCGTCTTCGGCAGCACCTCCCAAACCCATGACCTCTACCACCTAGAAGGACAAGGGCAGCAGGCGCATGGGAACACCACCACCTCCAAGTTCCCCTCCAAGTCACACACCATCCTGACTTGGAACTATATCACCGTTCCTTCATTGTCGTTGGGTCAAAATCCTGGAACTCCCTTCCTAACGGCCCTGTGGGAGCACCTTCACCACATGAACTCCAGCGGTCCAAGAAGGCGACTCACCACCACCTTCTCAAGAGCAATTAGGGATGCGCAATAAATGTTGGCCTTGCCAGTGACGCCCACATCCCATGAATGAATAATTTTAAAAAACTCCCAGTTTATCACGTGTCTGCGGTACGTGACATTTCGTCTAGCAACCTGCCTGAGAAATGACTAAACTCAAACAAAATGCCTGTCCTGTCTGGGAACGCAGTGCACTACCGGGGCCGATATAAAGACTGTTTACCGTTCCCGTCATCTAATAGAGCCTTCTGTCGAGTCGCCGGACGGCTCTCAGTTGTCGTGGGTGCGCTGATGGGAGATGAGCCCGATCCTGGACACTGAAAGCCAGGTGAGGCAGGTCGATGATTGCCTTGTGTGCCAGTCGCTTGGCAGACAGATCTCGCAACCTCACTGCCTGAAATTAATTCGAGCTGACCCAGCAAACATGTTGCCATCGTGCTCTGTTGTGTGCCTTTATTACGTTTCACTGTTGAGATATCAGGACTGCAGCTTGCTGTAGACTGCTTTGGGAATTCTATAATCAGGCATGCGAGCATGTCCAGACCAACACAACTGGAGCTTTTTGATTGTGGCCTTAATTCCAGTTATATTGAGGACATCATAGAATCATACAACAAAGAAGGAGGCTATTCGGCCCATCATGCCTGTGCTGGCTCTTTGAAAGAGCTCTCCAATTAGTCCCACTCCCCTGCTCTTTCCCCCTAGCCCTGCAAATTTTTCCTTCTCAAGTATTTATCCAATTCCCTTTTGAAAGTTACTATTGAATCTGCTTCCACTGCCCTTTCAGTGTTAGGCACTCTGTCCTCTAATGTGCCTTGGTGTACAGTTCACAGGAAACACATCCTTGATAAATAAACTAAGATAGTCAGTGAACGGAGTGTGCAGTATTTTTAACACTGTCGTTCTTCAGTGAGTGTTATCAGAGAGCTGCCTGCTTAGGTGAACATGTACTTGTGGGTTTTAGGCTTCTCGGCAAAGCACATTGTGGTTCATGGATGTCAAATGCTGTTCAGTATATAATTGGAAAGGATTTCTATTTATTGCTGTGGAGGGAGACTGGAGAGGTGAGAAGTCTGCATACCCTGCTCGCTCGACTGCACATACACTGAGGCTGCAGACTTGCTCATATCGGCTGTGAGAGGAAGTCTTTATCAGCATGCTACATCTCTGAAGCCCAGATAAACCCTATCTCATGGGAGTGAGACTTATCTCACAACATCACAGCTCTGCTGCAGTCACTCAGTAGCTGGGGGTTTCTGTAGGTGTTAACAAGTGATTGGCAAGCTGAACATTTCAGCTTTTTTGTCAATTTTCCTGATTAAGATGTTGCTGTTTTTTGCCTTGCTTTATCCTTTTTTAATAAGTAGAAGGGATCCCGATCCTGAGACTTTACAGACTCCTGTGGAAGTTTGGAGTGTGTCAAAGATTGGGGTTTCTTTCACTACTTAAGGGACGCTGAGTTGTGTTGTTAGTGAGTGATTGAGGAAACTGCTTAGAACTGTTAGAGTATCAGAAACAAGAAATGAGATCTGGATGAAGTGGCACAGTAGACACTGGTAGGATGTGGAATCTTCCCTGTGATTTCCCCACATGATGCGTTTCTGGCCAGGGATTTACGGAGGCTCTGAGCAGAGATAAGACTCTGCCCTGGGGAACAAAGACAGAGGGAGCCAGTGTGTGGGCATGTGCATGGTTATATACTCCTCCTCTCAACCAGAGACCAGAGGGAGCCAGTGTGTGGGCATGTGCATGGTTATATACTCCTCCTCTCAACCAGAGACCAGAGGGAGCCAGTGTGTGGGCATGTGCATGGTTATATACTCCTCCTCTCAACCAGAGACCAGAGGGAGCCAGTGTGTGGGCATGTGCATGGTTATATACTCCTCCTCTCAACCAGAGACCAGAGGGAGCCAGTGTGTGGGCATGTGCATGGTTATATACTCCTCCTCTCAACCAGAGACCAGAGGGAGCCAGTGTGTGGGCATGTGCATGGTTATATACTCCTCCTCTCAACCAGAGACCAGAGGGAGCCAGTGTGTGGGCATGTGCATGGTTATATACTCCTCCTCTCAACCAGAGACCAGAGGGAGCCAGTGTGTGGGCATGTGCATGGTTATATACTCCTCCTCTCAACCAGAGACCAGAGGGAGCCAGTGTGTGGGCATGTGCATGGTTATATACTCCTCCTCTCAACCAGAGACCAGAGGGAGCCAGTGTGTGGGCATGTGCATGGTTATATACTCCTCCTCTCAACCAGAGACCAGTGCCTAATATGAGAAAAGGACACAGAAAAATGTAAAACATAAAATTATAACAGTAAAAGAGATTAATGAGAATGTTCTCATTGCATATTTAACCCACATTATTTAGAATCTGCACATATGGAGTTAATGCAGGTTAACTGAGAACCAGGAGCACTACAGTTCATTAAGCATATCATTTATTTCCCCACTTTTGAACTCAAGATTTTGTCCTTTGAACACTTTGGGAGACTATTAAACAGATATATCCAAGTCTACAGGTTCCACGTGTTGGACTGGCTGCCACATCCCATTGCCAGCACATCTTGGGAAAGTGCAGATATGTTGCACGTGCGGCAGGATTTCCCAGTGGGCGAAGTGCCCGCCGCCAGCCTATACTTGAATAGTGTGCCTCATTCTTTCTGTCAATGGCACTGTGGGTAAATGCACTTCTGATCTTGTGAGCCAAACTCATCGGGGAGGTCCCAGCTCTGGGCTGATCTGGCTCAAACCGATGGTGTGAAAGAGATTCCAATTATCTTCAGTCTACCCAAGATAGCGAGGGTAAACACTGGGCAGGATTCCTGTTTCCGACTGCTGTCCAGCAATGCTGCTGGCAGTGCACGTGCGCAGATATTGGCTGCACACAGGCATGGGCTCTGCTGAAATGGCTTCTCTTCTCGAGTAGTTTACCAACACTCACTGTCTAGATTCACACACATTGAATGATGCCTTGACTATGGTATCACAGGGTCAGTGCTGTTGCTGGAACTGTACCTCAGCATGATTCACTGGCTTCAGGAGAAGCACACTCAGCTGATGTGTTAACTAAAACAGTAGAGTATTGGACTCCCATCTAGGAGGCCTAGGCAGGCACTAACTGAAATTCTTGACAAGATATCTGCTAGAATGCAGCTTTTATGTGGGGGAGGGGAGGAGGTCTCCAGTCTTCTGAAGTGTACCTTGTGATAGATCGCACAGAAAATGGAAGCAGCAACAACAACAACAACTTGTATTTATATAGCGCCTTTAACGTAGTAAAACGTCCCAAGGCGCTGCACTCTACAGTGTTGTAGAATTTCCTGCTCGCTATTTTCTCCTTGTTTTTCTCCCTCTTGCTTCTCCCTGAGCCAGGAGAATGGAGGAATGATTTGTTCCACAGGCTCTGCTTTCTAAAGTCTCACTAACAAGTACAGTACTTGTGTGAGCCAAGGTTTATTTTTCCTCCGGTTGCTCCCTCCTTTCTTAATGAGTTTAGGAATATAAGAACAGTGGGACAGGAGGCCATTCAGCATCTTGAGCCTGTTCCACCATTCAGTTCAATTATGGCTGATCTGTATCTGAACTCTGTCTACCCGCCTTGGATCCATAATCCCTAAGATCCTTCCCGAGCACAAAAATCCATCAATCACAGTTTTGAAATTTTCAATTGACCCCCAGCATCAACAGCTTTTCTGGGGAGAGAGTTCCAGATTTCCACCACCCTTTGTGTGAAGAAGTGCTTCCTGACATCACCCCTGAACTGCCTGGCTCTAATTTTAAGGTTCTGCCCCCTTGTTCTGGACTCCCCCCACCAGAGGAAATAGTTTCTCTCTATCCACCCGATCAACTCCTTTAATCAGCATAAACACCTCGATCAGATCACCCCTTAATCTTCTAAACTCGAGGGAATACAAGCCCAGTCTGTGTAACCTGGCCTCGTAATTTAACCCTTTTAGCCCCGGTATCATTCTGGTGAATCTGCGCTGCTCCCCCTCCGAGGCCAATATATCCTTCCTGAGGGGCGGGGCCCGGAACTGAACCCAGTTACTCCAGAGGGGGTCTGACCAGAGCTTTCTATAACTAACATCACTTCCCCTTTGTATTCCAGTCCCCTTGAGACAAAGGCCAACATTCCATTAGCCTTTCAAATTATTTTTTGTACCTGCCCACTAGCTTTTAGTCATCCACTCTGTGCCTGTCATGTTGGCTCTGCCGCAGTGAAGACCTTCCCTTGTAGAGGATCGCTGCCAATAACCTGTGCCCTGCCATTCTTTGAAGTATCTTGTTGGGGATCACTGCACTGACAGTCATAGCGGTCTTTTCCTTTAACAGCATAAAGGCGTTCAGTGGACAATATGACGCAGACGAGTTTCTGTTTTTTGAGCTTTAGAGTTGCATGTAGTTTTACAGAATCCTGCTTTACCCTGGTCTCACTGAGCCACCCAAACAGCTTTCCAAATCAGACATCGTGTCACGGCTTCACATTGCACTGCAGCACCTTTACATTTTCCACATGGCTCAAAGAAATCAGAGCAAAGCTTAACCCCATGTAAGTAGTTTCCGGCTTTCGTAGGATTGCTGCTGTAATCAGAGTACTTGAAAATTAAATTTATGGTTAGGTGGGAGGCCCATGGAAAATCTAGCGCATCAGTTTTACTGCCCTTCTAAGAATTTCACTCGTGAGAAATCTGAAAAGTAAAGGCTTTTATTACATATTTGTGTTGGAGGTGAGCTGGTGCAAAACAAAATGATTAATCTTCTTATTAGCAGCCTTTATTATGCAAAATATTTTGGCAGACTTATTACTGTAATAAAAATCACTGATTAAACCGTTACACACTGAAGGCGCTGACTCCTTTCAGTAATCAGCATACACTTTACGCCCCTTCCGACTAAAATTTTTCTTCCAGTTTTTCTCCCCTTTCTCATTTCTCTTGAATGTCCTGCTTCTTGCTGAGGTATGAGTGCACAGACAGCTGGTGGGAGTGCTCTGTTATTTCCATCCTTGGCCCCCTACTATTCACCATTTGAATGCTACTCCTGGACATCATACGCAAGCATGCGGTCACCCACTACACTCCTGGCCACTGGAATACTCTTTCAAAGCCACTTTGCCTTGCTACCTCTCCATAGAGTTATAATAAAAAGTCATAACGGCACAGAAGGAGGTCATTCGGCCCATCGAGCCTGTGCCGGCTCTCTAGAGCAATCCAGTCAGTCCCATTCCCCCGCTCTATCCCCGTAGCCCTGCAGATTTATTTCCCTCAAGTGCCTATCCAGTCTCCCCTTGAAAACATTGAGTGTCTCCGCTTCCACCACTTCCGTCAGCAGCAAATTCCAGGTCAACACAACTCGCTGCGTAAAAAAGTTTTTCCTCATCCCCCCTGTACCTCTTGCCCAAAACCTTAAATCTGAGTCCCCTAGACCTTGTACTACTCAACTAGTGGGAACAGCCTTTCCCCATCTAGCCTATCCAAACCCTTCATAATCTTGTACACCTCTATCAAATCACTCCTCAACCTCCTTTGCTCTAATGAAAACAAATCCAGCTTCTCCAACCTGTCCTTGTAGCGAAGAACCCCCATCCCCGGAACCATTCTGGTAAATCTCCTCTGCACCCTCTCAAGGGCCTTCACATCCTTCCTAAAGTGTGGTGACAAGAACTGGACGCAATACTCCAGTTGTGGCCTAACCAGTGCTTTATAAAGGTTTAGCATAACTTCTCTACTTTTTTACTCAATACCTCTATTTATGAAGCCCAAGATCCCATATGCTTTGTTAACCACTTTCTCAATATGTCCTGCCACCTTCAGGGACCTATGCACATTAACTCCCAGGTCTCTCTGTCCCTGCACACTCTTTAAAACTGTGCCATTAAGTGTATATTGCCTCTCCCTGTTCCTTCTGCCAAAATGCATCACCTCACACTTCTCTGTATTAAATTCCATCTGCCACTTGTCTGCCCATTCTGCTAGCCTTTCTATGTCCTGCTGCAGTCAGTTGTTATCATCATCACTGTTTGCCACACCCCCAAGTTTGGTGTCATCGGCAAATTTAGAAATTCTACTCTGTATTCCAATATCCAGGTCATTTATATATATCAAAAAATGCAGTGGCTCTAGCACTGACCCTTGGGGAACACCACTGTCTACCATCCTCCAGTCTGAAAAACAGCCATTTACCACAACTCGCTGTTTTCTGTCCTTAAGCCAATTCCTTATCTAAGCTGCCACTGACCCACCTATTCCATGAGCCTCAATTTTGTTAACTAGCCTTCTATGTGGTACTTTGTCAAACGCCTTCCGAAAATCCATGTAGACAACATCCATTGCATTCCCTTCATCAATCCTCTCTGATACTTCATCAAAAAATTCAATTAGATTAGTCAAACACGATCTGCCTTTTACAAATCCGTGCTGGCTCTCCTTAATTAGCTTAAACCTCTCCCAAGTGCCTGTTAATTTTTTCCTTGATTATTGTTTCTAAAACTTTACCCACCACTGATGTTAAACTGACCGGCCTGTAGTTACTTGGATTGTCCTTACACCCTTTCATGAACAATGGTGTCACATTTGCCACTTTCCAATCCTCAGGCACTTCCCCGCATCTAGGGAAGATTGGAAAATTATGGCAAGCCCTTCCACTATCTCCTCCCCCAATTCCCTTAGCAACCTGGGATGCAGGCCATCTGGACCAGGCGACTTATCCACTCTAAGCATACCCAACTTTTCTAGTAGACCCTGTCTATCAATTTTTACCTCTTCCATTGCTTCTACCTTTTCCATTTCTACCGATATTTTGTCAGTAAACATTGATACAAAGTACTTATTGAGTATTCTAGCCTTGCCCTGCACCTCTAAGCATATAACACCTTCTTTGTCTCTAATAGGCCTCACCCCACCTCTTACTACCTCCTTACATGCTGGTAGAAGATTTTTGGATTCCCTACTCTCATATTTCTCTTTGCCAATCTTATTTTCATCTTCACATCCCCTCTCAACTTATTGTATTTGGTCTGGTTCTCCCTTGAAGAATTCACCTGACATGCATCATGCACCCTCTTTTTTTGTTTCATCATCTTCTCTATCTTGTACGATAGCAAAATACTGCAGATGCTGGAAATCCGAAATAACAACAGAAAATGCTGGAAAAACTCAGCAGGCCAGGCAACATCCGTGGAGAGAAAATAGAGTCGACGTTTTGGGTCTAACCCTTTTTCAAAACTCTGTCTTCCTCATCATCCAAGGAGCCCTTGCTTTGGTTCCCTTACGCTTCCCTCTTGTTGGAATGTACCTAGCCTGTACTTGGAACATCTCATCCTTAAAGATCACCCATTGTTCCATTACAGATTTTCCTGTCAGTCTTTGGTTCCATTTTACCCTGGCTAGATCCTTTCGCATCCAATTGAAGTTAGCCCTATTCCAGTGTAGAAGTTCCACTCTAGATCGTTCCTTGCTCCTCTCCATGCCTTTAACAGCTTAAAAGCCTAACTCTTCAACTTTTTTTTTTATTCGTTTATGGGATGTGGGCGTCGCTGGCAAGGCCAGCATTTATTGCCCATCCCTAATTGCCCTCGAGAAGGTGGTGGTGAGCCGCCTTCTTGAACCGCTGCAGTCCGTGTGGTGAAGGTGCTCCCACAGTGCTGTTAGGGAGGGAGTTCCAGGATTTTGACCCAGCGATGGTGGATCGGCGATATATTTCCAAGTCAGGATGGTGTGTGACTTGGAGGGGAACTTGGAGGTGGTGATGTTCCCGTGCGCCTGCTACCCTCGTCCTTCTAGGTGGGAGAAGTCGCGGGTTTGGCAGGTGCTGCCGAAGAAACCTTGGCGAGTTGCTGCAGTGCATCTTTTAGATGGTACACACTGCAGCCACGGTACGCTGGTGGTCGAGGGAGTGAATATTTAATTGGTGGATGGGGTGCCAATCAAGTGGGCTGCTTTGTCTTCTTGAGTGTTGTTGGAGTTATGCCTTGTAGATGGTGGAAAGGCTTTGGGGAGTCAGGAGGTGAGACACTCCCTGCAGAATACCCAGCCTCTGACCTGCTCTTGTTGCCACAGTATTTATGTGGCTGGTTCAGTTAAGTTTCTGGTCAATGGTGATGCCCAGGACATTGATGGTGGGGGATTCGGCGATGGTAATGCCGTTGAATGTCAAGAGGCGGTGGCTAGACACTCACTTGTTGGAGATAGTCATTGCCTGGCACTTCTGTGGCACAAATGTTACCTGCCACTTATCAGCCCAAGCCTGAATGTCGTCCAGGTCTTGCTGCATGCGGGCGTGGGCTGCTTCATTATTTGAGGAGTTGCGAATGGCACTGAACACTGTGCAGTCACCAGCGAACATCCTCACTTCTGACTTTATGATGGAGGGAAAATCATTGATGAAGCAGCTCAAGATGGTTGGGCCTAGGACACTGCCCTGAGGAACTCCTGCAGCGATATCCTGGGACTGTGAAGATTGACCTCCAACCACCACACCCATCTTCCTTTATGCTAGGTATGACTCCAGCCAGTGGAGCGTTTTCCCCCCGATTCCCATTGACTTCAGTTTTACTAGGGCTCCTTGATGCCACACTCGGTCAAATGCTGCCTTGATGTCAAGGGCAGTCACTCTCACCTCACCTCTGGAATTCAGCTCTTTTGTCCATATTTGGACCAAGGCTGTAATGAGGTCGGGAGCCAAATGGTCTTGGCGGAACCCAAACTGGGCATCAGTGAGCAGGTTATTGGTGAGTAAGTGCTGCTTGATAGCACTGTCGATGACACTTTCCATCACTTTGCTGATGATTGAAAGTAGACTGATGGGGCGGTAATTGGCCGGATTGGATTTGTCCTGGTTTTTGTGGACAGGACATACCTGGGCAGTTTTCCACATTGTCGGATAGATGCCAGTGTTGTAGCTGTACTGGAACAGCTTGGCTAAAGGCGCGGCTAGTTCTGGAGCACAAGTCTTCAGCACGACAGCCGGGATGTTGTCGGGGCCCACAGCCTTTGCTGTATCCAGTGCACTCAGCCGTTTCTTGATATCACGTGGAGTGGATCGAATTGGCTGAAGACTGGCTTTTGTGGTGTGCCATTCGATCTCTTCGCCCCCCGCCCCAACTTCACTTCCTGCTGGTGTCAGAGCTCAGCATGTCGAGAGCGGGGTACGGTAGTAGAGTGGTTATGTTACTGGGCGAGTAGTCCAGAGGGCTGGACTAATAATCCCGAACATGAGTTCAAATTCACCATGGCAATTTGGGAATTCGAGCTCTATTAAAAAAAAAATCAGTAGATAAAAGCTGGTCGCTGGAAAAGTGACCATGAGGTTGTTGGATTGTGTCAAAAACCGAACTGGTTCCCTCATGTCCTTTGGGGAAGGAAACCTGCCGTCCTTACCCGGTCTGGGCCGATATGTGACTCCAGTCCCACAGCAATGTATTTGACTCTGAAGTGGCCTAGCAAGACACTCAGCTTTATGCAATTACTGCAAAGAATGGCAACTAGGGATGGGCAATAAATGCTGGTCGATGCCCAGATCCCGAGAATTAATTAAAATCAATCTGAAATAAAGCAATTTGAGATACCCTTTTAAATGAGGAAGCTATATAACTGTAAGTTCTTGTTGTGCTCTAAAGACCTTCTTCAATGAACCATGAAACACTCCCACGCCTGTCTAATCTGATCAGCTACCCGAGCCCCTGTCCCAGTCAGCCTTTGTATACCGTAATGAGTAACTCGGCCCCAGCTACTGTAACTAACAAACCCACACCCTCACCGTGTAATCAACGCCCTCAACCCCCTCCTTCAACCCCTGTAATCACCCCCTCCCCCTGTAATCACCCCCTCCCCCTGTAATCACCCCCTCCCCCTGTAATCCCCCCTCACCCTGTAATCACCCCCTCACCCTGTAATCACCCCCTCCCCCTGTAATCACCCCCCTCCCCCTGTAATCCCCCCTCACCCTGTAATCACCCCCCTCCCCCTGTAATCCCCCCTCACCCTGTAATCACCCCCTCCCCCTGTAATCACCCCCCTCCCCCTGTAATCACCCCCTCCCCCTGTAATCACCCCCCTCCCCCTGTAATCACCCCCCTCCCTCACCCCCTGTAATCCCCCCTCACCCTGTAATCACCCCCCACCCCCTGTAATCCCCCCCTCCCCCTGTAATCACCCCCTCCCCCTGTAATCACCCCCTCCCCCTGTAATCACCCCCTCCCCCTGTAATCCCCCCCCCCCTGTAATCACCCCCCTCCCCCTGTAATCACCCCCTCACCCTGTAATCCCCCCTCACCCTGTAATCACCCCCCACCCCCTGTAATCCCCCCCTCCCCCTGTAATCACCCCCTCCCCCTGTAATCACCCCCTCCCCCTGTAATCACCCCCTCCCCCTGTAATCACCCCTCCCCCTGTAATCACCCCCTCCCCCTGTAATCACCCCTCCCCCTGTAATCACCCCCCTCCCCCTGTAATCACCCCCTCCCCCTGTAATCACCCCTCCCCCTGTAATCACCCCCCTCCCCCTGTAATCACCCCCTCCCCCTGTAATCACCCCCTCCCCCTGTAATCACCCCTCACCCCCTGTAATCACCCCCTCACCCTGTAATCACCCCCTCCCCCTGTAATCCCCCCTCACCCTGTAATCACCCCCTCCCCCTGTAATCACCCCTCACCCCCTGTAATCACCCCCTCCCCCTGTAATCACCCCCTCCCCCTGTAATCACCCCCTCCCCCTGTAATCACCCCTCCCCCTGTAATCACCCCCCTCCCCCTGTAATCCCCCCTCACCCCCTGTAATCACCCCCTCCCCCTGTAATCACCCCCTCCCCCTGTAATCCCCCCCTCCCCCTGTAATCACCCCCTCCCCCTGTAATCACCCCCTCCCCCTGTAATCCCCCCTCACCCTGTAATCACCCCCTCCCCCTGTAATCACCCCTCACCCTGTAATCACCCCCTCCCCCTGTAATCACCCCCTCCCCCTGTAATCACCCCCTCCCCCTGTAATCACCCCCTCACCCTGTAATCACCCCCCTCCCCCTGTAATCACCCCCTCCCCCTGTAATCCCCCCTCACCCCCTGTAATCACCCCCTCCCCCTGTAATCACCCCCCTCCCCCTGTAATCACCCCTCCCCCTGTAATCACCCCCCTCCCCCTGTAATCCCCCCTCACCCCCTGTAATCACCCCCTCCCCCTGTAATCACCCCCTCCCCCTGTAATCACCCCCTCCCCCTGTAATCCCCCCTCACCCCCTGTAATCACCCCCTCCCCCTGTAATCACCCCCTCCCCCTGTAATCCCCCCTCACCCTGTAATCACCCCCTCCCCCTGTAATCACCCCCTCCCCCTGTAATCACCCCCTCCCCCTGTAATCACCCCCTCCCCCTGTAATCACCCCCTCCCCCTGTAATCACCCCCCTCCCCCTGTAATCACCCCCTCCCCCTGTAATCCCCCCTCACCCCCTGTAATCACCCCCTCCCCCTGTAATCACCCCTCCCCCTGTAATCACCCCTCCCCCTGTAATCCCCCCTCACCCTGTAATCACCCCCTCCCCCTGTAATCACCCCCTCCCCCTGTAATCACCCCCTCCCCCTGTAATCACCCCCTCCCCCTGTAATCACCCCCTCCCCCTGTAATCACCCCCTCCCCCTGTAATCACCCCCTCCCCCTGTAATCACCCCCTCCCCCTGTAATCACCCCCTCCCCCTGTAATCCCCCCTCACCCTGTAATCACCCCCCTCCCCCTGTAATCACCCCCTCCCCCTGTAATCACCCCCTCCCCCTGTAATCACCCCCTCACCCTGTAATCACCCCCTCCCCCTGTAATCACCCCCTCCCCCTGTAATTGCCCCCCTCCCTCACCCCCTGTAATCCCCCCTCCCCCTGTAATCACCCCCTCCCTCACCCCCTGTAATTGCCCCCCTCCCTCACCCCCTGTAATCCCCCCTCCCCCTGTAATCACCCCCTCCCTCACCCCCTGTAATTGCCCCCCTCCCTCACCCCCTGTAATCCCCCCTCACCCTGTAATCACCCCTCCCCCTGTAATCACCCCTCCCCCTGTAATCACCCCCTCCCCCTGTAATCACCCCCTCCCCCTGTAATCACCCCCTCCCCCTGTAATCACCCCCTCCCCCTGTAATCACCCCCCACCCCCTGTAATCCCCCCTCACCCTGTAATCACCCCCTCCCCCTGTAATCCCCCCTCACCCTGTAATCACCCCCTCCCCCTGTAATCAATACAATACAATACAATACAAATCGCTTTATTGGCATGATAAGGTACATCTTATGTTGCCAAAGCATCAAAATACATTTATGGTTGAACACATAAACGCGGTTCCATTCATACAGTGTTTAAACAGGTATATCCTTGAGTTTATAAATATATTTTCGCCTTGTTTATATATACTCTTGTCTTAGTTTACTGGTTCTCTCTCTGTTCATGGCAAGCTGTAACATAGTGTGCCGCCAGTGTTACACAGCTTCTCTCCTCCCCCAGTAGGAATGGGAGTTTTTGGTTGTCAGTCAGATTTCTGAATTCAGGGCATATTTGTGAGAATTTTTGATAGAAATTCTCTCTGATGCCCTGATATTTTCCACAGGCTGTGAGGAAGTGCATCTCTGTCTCAACTACTCCCTGACTGCAGTGAGAGCATATCCTGTCTTCTCTTGGCAGCCTGGTCTGCCTGTGTCTGCCTTTTTCGATCGCTAGGCTATGTTCGCTAAGTCTGTACCTTGTCAAGGTTCTTCTCAGTTTGTTATCCTTTACCATGGTCAGGTAATCAGCTATGTTGTATTGTCTGTTTAGGGCCAAGTAGCAATTGAGTTTGCTTTGGGTTTTTGTTGTTTCTGCCCAATATGACAGATATTTTTCCTTTTGCTCAGCGACGATTGTGTTGGGTCGAATTCTTTGTGTTACCCTGTCACTGTCCTGGGGCTGGTTATTGTTAGTATTGTTATTAGTTACTTTATTGAGTCCCAGGACTAGTTGACTGAGGGTATTCTTCTTTATGGTCAGCTCTTGGCATTTCAGGGCGTCGTAGTGATAGCATTGGGGGTTGCTCATTTGTAGGTGATTCCAAAATTTGGTGGCTCTTTTTTGGATAGTGATTATTAATGGGTATTGGCCTAGTTCCGCCCTGCATGCGTTGTTTACTGTTTTCCTTTGAGTCCGGAGGATACTTTTACAGAATTCCGCATGTAGGATCTCAATTGGGTGTTTGTCCCATTTTGCAAAATCTTGTTGTGTTAGTGGTCCCCAGACCTCACTGCCATAGAGTGCAATTGGTTCAATTACTGATTTGAAAATTTTGAGCCAAATGCTAATTGGGATTTCTATTTGGATTGATTTTTTGATGGCATAGAAAGCCCTTCTTGCTTTCTCTTTCAGTTCATTCACAGCCAGTTTGAAGTTTCCCGTAGAACTGATTTTTAAGCCCAAGTATGTGTAGTGAGTGGTTTGTTCAATTTTGGTTGTTCCTACTGTGAAATTTATTGTGGGTCCATGTTGTTTGGATCTTTGCTGGAACACAAGGACTTTGGTTTTTTGGGGATTTATTGTCAGGGCCCAAGTCTGGCAGTACGACTCCAGCAGGTCCAGGTTCTGCTGTAGACCCTCCTTAGTTGGTGACAGCAGAACCAGGTCGTCGGCATAGAGGAGGAATTTAACCTTGGATTCATATAGGGTGAGGCCGGGTGCTGTAGATTGTTCAAGTAGTTTTACCAATCCATTTATGTAAATATTAAAGAGTGTCGGTGAGATTGGCGAGCCCTGCGTCACCCCCCGCCCCTGTGGGAAGTATTTTGTTTGTTTGTCTCCAATTTTAACTGCACATTTATTGTTTGTATACATTGATTTAATTACATCATATGTTTTCCCTCCTACCCCGCTTTCGATAAGTTTCAGGAATAAACCGTCATGCCAGATGGAGTCGAAAGCCTTCTGGAAATCTACAAAGCATGCGTAGATTTTGCTTTTGTTATGGTGAACGTGTTTGTCAATTAGGGTCTGTAGGGTGAAGATATGATCGGATGTTCTATAGTTTGGCAGGAATCCAATTTGGCTTTTACTCAAGACATTGTGCTCTTCAAGGAAGTTTATAAGTCTTTTGTTTATGATGCTACAGAATACCTTCCCCAGGTTACTGTTTACACAGATGCCTCGATAGTTGTTTGGGTCGATTTTGTCCCCACTTTTGTATATGGGTGTTATGAGTCCTTTGTTCCAGATGTCAGGGAAATAACCGACACTCAGAACCAAGTTGAAGAGTTTTAGGATAGCCAGTTTCAGTTTGTCGTCTGCGTGTTTAATCATCTCGTTTAGTATGCCGTCTGTCCCGCAAGCTTTTCCTGGTCGCAGGTCCTTGAGTTTTTCAAGAAGTTCTTTTTCTGTTATTATGGCGTCTAGCGGGTTTTGGTTATCTTTTATGGCCATTTCAAGCTTTTCAAGTTTTTTGCGTATTTGGTGTTGCTCTGGTCCTAGTGTGTTTTTCTGGTATAATTTTTCAAAGTGGTTTACCCATGTGTCCCCATTTTGAATGGACACATGGGTAATCCCCCCCTCACCCTGTAATCACCCCCTCCCCCTGTAATCACCCCCTCCCCCTGTAATCACCCCCTCCCCCTGTAATCCCCCCCTCACCCTGTAATCACCCCTCCCCCTGTAATCACCCCCTCCCCCTGTAATCCCCCCTCACCCTGTAATCACCCCCTCCCCCTGTAATCACCCCCTCCCTCACCCCCTGTAATTGCCCCCCTCCCTCACCCCCTGTAATCCCCCCTCACCCTGTAATCACCCCTCCCCCTGTAATCACCCCTCCCCCTGTAATCACCCCCTCCCCCTGTAATCCCCCCTCACCCTGTAATCACCCCCTCCCCCTGTAATCACCCCCTCCCCCTGTAATCACCCCCTCCCCCTGTAATCACCCCCTCCCCCTGTAATCACCCCCTCCCCCTGTAATCACCCCCTCCCCCTGTAATCACCCCCTCCCCCTGTAATCACCCCCTCCCCCTGTAATCACCCCCTCCCCCTGTAATCACCCCCTCCCTCACCCCCTGTAATTGCCCCCCTCCCTCACCCCCTGTAATCCCCCCTCACCCCTGTAATCACCCCTCACCCCCTGTAATCACCCCTCACCCCCTGTAATCCCCCCTCACCCTGTAATCCCCCCTCACCCTGTAATCACCCCCTCACCCTGTAATCACCCCTCACCCCCTGTAATCACCCCTCACCCCCTGTAATCCCCCCTCCCCCTGTAATCCCCCCTCACCCTGTAATCACCCCCTCACCCTGTAATCACCCCTCACCCCCTGTAATCACCCCCCTCCCTCACCCCCTGTAATCACCCCTCACCCCCTGTAATCCCCCCTCACCCTGTAATCACCCCTCACCCTGTAATCACCCCCTCCCTCACCCCCTGTAATCACCCCCTCCCCCTGTAATCACCCCCCTCCCTCACCCCCTGTAATCACCCCCCACCCCCTGTAATTCCCCCCACCCCCTATAATCCCCCCTCACCCCCTGTAATCACCCCCCACCCCCTGTAATTCCCCCCACCCCCTATAATCCCTCCCTCACCCCCTGTAATCACCCCTCACCCCCTGTAATCACCCCCCTCCCTCACCCCCTGTAATCACCCCCCACCCCCTATAATCCCTCCCTCACCCCCTGTAATCACCCCCCACCCCCTGTAATCCCTCCCTCACCCCCTGTAATCACCCCACTCACCCCTGTAATCCCCCCACCCCCTGTAATCACCCCTCCCTCACGCCCTGTAATCCTCCCCTCACCCCCTGTAATCACCCCCTCCCTCACCCCCTGTAATCACCCCCCTCTCTCTCCCCCTGTAATCCCCCCTCCCTCACTCCCCCTCACCCCCTGTAATCACCCCGCTCCCTCACCCCTCACCCCCTGTAATCTGCCCCTTTTCTCCTGCTAGGAGATGCAGCATCGAGCTGCGTCCAGTCCACAGTGTAGATATGGCTTGTTTCCATACCGAGCATTACTGTTCTACAGTGACAGTTCATTGGCATTAATATACAGTGCGTCAGTGTACCACAGTAACATGGTACATTCGTATACCCCGGTTAGTGTTTGACCAACTATGGCTGTCATTCAGATGCAGTGAGAAGTGGGGAGACCTCCTAACATTGAGAGAACTGGAGGGGAGAAGCAGGTTGGGTGTTGTCCTCCCCTAGTGGTTGCTTAGCAGCAGTGACAGAGCTCCTGGAGCAGGTCACCTGCTTCACCAAGCAATGGGAAGTAAACCATTTAAACTGACGGGAGTGTAATAATAATGGGATTTATATGTAATCATTGTAATGAGCTTAAAAGCTGCACTTGGATGTAAAGTGTATTCACTAGGGGTGACCAGCCAGTAGGTAGGGAGTATGTAGGGTATGTGTGAAGGTGTCTGGGAGTCAGACCAGCACCAGAAAATCCAGCCTCTTTTTAGATGGTGAGAGAAAAGGCAGCATTTTGAGTTCAGCCTGTTCAGCTTTATATCTCGATGCTGCCTTTGTACTTTTTACGCCTACACTTGAGCAGCCAGGCTTTGGCGGGATGGCAGCACAGCTGAGGAGACCGAAAGTCAGGTGCATCCTTTAGCAAACTTCTTCTTATTGAAGTGTGAAGGTCACACAACGTGTAAAGGAGTTATTCGGCTGATTTTCAGGAGAACAAAGATTGTCCTCACACAGCAGATTTCACTTCATGATACATCTAATCAGCTAGAAACAGCAACAACTGAAACACCAAAATGTTTTGCATCAACTGCAGTTTGCCTTCTTATGGGTAAAATTTCCATTTGCACACAGCTCCCTCAGTGCATAAAGTTAGATAATACTTGTGCAAATTGCTGCAATGGTTGCAATAGTGACTGCACATCAAAAAAAATTCATCGGTTCTGAAGTGCTTTTGGACATCCTGAGGACATGATATGATACAATATAGATACCAACGTTCCCCCTAATTTATTTTGGGCTGCGCAGCCCCTAAAATTCCGCGCATGCACGTTTTCCCTTTAACTGCCGGTGAGCCGGCTGCACGGGACCTCCAGAGCACTGCGTGGCTGCGCAGCTTAAAGGGATCATTAATAGATACACTTTCTTTCTAAAAACACTCTAGTAGTGCCAGTACTGAGAAAGTGCTGCACTGTCAGAGGAGCTGTCTTTCAGATGAGACGTTAAACCGAGGCCCCGTCTGCCCCCTCGGTGGGCATAAAAGATCCCAGGGCACTATTTCGAAGAAGAGCAGGGGAGTTCTCCCCGGTGTCCTGGCCAATATTTATCCCTCAATCAACATCATTAAAAACAGATTATCTGGTCATTATCACATTGCTGTTTGTGGGAGCTTGCTGTGCGCAAATTGGCTGCCATGTTTCGTACATTACAACCGTGACTACACTTCAAAAGTACTTCATTGGCTGTAAAGTGCTTTGGGACGTCCTGAGGTCGTGAAAGGCGCTATAGAAATGCAAGTCTTTCTTTCTTAGATTCAGAGTCTGTGCTAGTGTACAGTGCACCTGCCCATCGCATTGTAATGCTATTCAAATTTAGTATTTCCCGTCATTCAAGTCAGCAGCGCAGGACGTCAGGGGAGCCTGTCCCGTTCCACAGGTTCTGACACGACTTTCAAAATGCTTTAATTTGTTTTTGTGTCTTCAGTCACCAGCACAGAGGGTCGTGGCTCCGTTATGCTGCAACATGCCTCCTTGTCAGACTCCCCGTGTCCAATTCTGTAAATTACACTGATCCAGGAAAGCAGCCAAGGCCAGGGGTGCATCTTTGTGTTGGGCTGAGATTGGTAGCTTACAAAGCCATGGTATAATGCCATTTCATTTTACAATTACAGTTGGTAATTATAAAAAAAACAGTTTTGCATTCATAGAGCAACTTATCATATCTCAGACGCATCTTAAAGCAACGCACATTACTTTGCTGTGCGGTGACTGTTACGCAGGCAGGTCTCTGTGAATAATAGAATGTTACGTGCACAGAGAGTTCACACACTGTCCTCTCTGCTCTGGGATGTGAATTTGAGTCTGGCGCAGACTACTCACTGTGAAGGTGCTACGTGAGATGAACCTGGGTCAGCATCCCCAGCACAACCGCAGCACAAAGCTGCCCACAACTTGGCCAAATCGATACTAAATTAGCTATAAAGCATACTAGCTGGATATTGTAAAGTAAGCACACCAGTGTGATGTGGGGTGCTCTTCTGAGATTGTGGTTGAGGCAGTTTAAAGCTGTACCCGATCCTGAGAGTGCTTGAGGCTGACATGAGTTACCAAAAATGGAAAATAGTTCCATTCCTCTGCACTGACAGTCTTCACCTTCATTACAGCATAGATTTTCATTTCCTACCTGTTAAGTATGTGTATTGTATTGAACAATTAACACAAAGACTTAAACGTATAACTCAAACAGGTCTTTACTGGTTGGAGGTAGGGACTATACATAGGTCTTTACTTCATGCCCACAGGCGGGAACTGAGGGGGATCAGTACCCACAGTACTATTTATACCCCTATGGCCAGGAGTGGTACTGCGTATCACTACGCCCAACAAGTAGTGCAGTCCTGTCCATAGGTTCAAAGTAGCACACATATTACATACACAACATTCCTCCCTTCCTAGCTTTACAGTCATCTCCCCATTTAACATAACGTAATAACATATATACATATATAACTTCAGGTTTACATAACAGAATAACATAGATACATAGATAACTTCATGTCAAAACAGATCACAGATTCAGTCTCTGCGGAAAACAGTTCACAGATTCAATCTCTGTGGTGGAGTCGGTTCACGTTGCTGGAGTGACTCATTCAATAGTCCTTCCATGGATTTAACAGTTTGAACTTCCGAACTGAATTGGCTCCGTTCGGAGGGACCACGTGTGTGATCTGGTAGAGGTAATAATGGTTCAGATGGGTCATCTCCTGTTTCGACTTTTCCTTTTCTGCTTCTTGGAGACTCTCTGGGCTCCACTGTCAGCTGCCAGCTGCATGCGCAGTTCCTCCTTCTCTCCCTCCTTTTTCCGTAGTAGAGCCACCTTCTCCCGATGTTCCGTAGACTTTCGGTGCTCCTCCATGATTTCTGTATGGTGGGAGTCGAAGTTACAAGTTGGGCAGGACAGGACATAGTAATATTCGGTGTCGTCCTGATCTAGGCCAGCGAGAGGGTCTTCTATTTCCTCCATACCCAGCTGGGCGTTAGCCAGCTTTTGTTCCAAGTCCAGACATCTTTCCTGAAGAGACTTCTTCATGCGTACCTCTTCATCCAGCTTTTTCTGGGCTTTCAGCAAGTCGTTTACTAATGACCTCATTTGAGATTTTACTACTTCAACTTCTTTTGGAGATTGATTGATCGGACTATTCAATCCCTCTACCGGAGCAGCTGTTTCAGCGGTCTGTTGTTCTACGTTGACGTGAGTCAGCGCACTTTTGGCATCCAAGGGCTGCTCTGTTGCAGTCATCTCAGTCTGTGTTGCCACCTCAGCTCTTCCAATAACCTTTGAGAGCTCCGAACCCCTTTCGTTTGAATATTGAAGTTCGTGTTCAAGTTTTTCCCATTTCAGAGTCCTGTCCTTCAGCATATGCAGGAGTTGGCTGACCGTTAACTCCTCTGACATCAGACGTTTTGTGTGCTCCTGCTCCATTTTCTCCATCAGCTGCTTCTGTTGTCTTTCCAGATTCTCCAACTCTATATCAAAGAACTCTTTCGTTGCATTCAACTCTTGCTCACAACGGCGAAGCATTTGTTCTAATTGCTGTTGTAGTTTGAAATGGAGTTGAGTTCGAGCCCGGTGTCCCTCAGAAATGGGCACATCAGTAGACTTGCCAGACTCAGAATCCACAGTTAAACTATGTTGTTGTTGCTCAGTGGAATTCTGTGCTGAAACTTTGTCTTTTGCACCTGAGTTGGGCTTATCATCATCCGTTCCAGAGTCTGGGCCGACTATCTTCACCGAGTTCTCACTCGTTATTGTTTGTAGGAAATGCCAGTCCATATTCATTTTCCTAATCCACTCCCGTCCTAGTAGTGGAGAACCTCCTTCAGATATCACATATAAGTCCATTATTTGACTGTCTTCGCCCTTGTGGACCACTGCAACCTCTATTTTCCCGATGGGGTACACTCTTTGCCCCGTGTATGTTTTCAATATAATCCCCGTATCCTGTAGGGGAATATGTTGGAATAACTTTCCGTAATCTTTCTTATTTATGACCGTCAATGCCGATCCAGTGTCCAATTCCAGTTTTACTTGGACTCCTTCTATCTGAAGAGTGACCCAAATTGTCTGGAGGTCTGCACCCTTACCAGCGTTGAGTACTCTTAAGCTAGCCAGTTCATTACAGCTTAAGCTAGCCAGTTCATTACTGCTAGCATCTGAATCGGACTCCTGTTCGGTCACCTTGTGTACCTTTGCGTATTTTCCTTGCGGTGACTTCTTGTTGCTGGTCTTCTTCCCTGACCTGCATACTCTAGCTATATGTCCAAGCCTACCACAAGTTCTACATTCTTGGTTTTTAAACCAACACTGGTTCTGATCATGCGTTGTCTTTCCACAACGATAACATTTGCCAGAACTCACACCCAATTTGTGTGCACTGAGCTCCGGTGACCGTAGCTGCATTACTGCCGTGCCTCTCGCTGCGGCTTCGTGTGCTGCTGCCATAGTGACCGCCTTCTCAAGCGTCAGCTCATTCTCCTCGAGCAGTCGCTTTTGTGTATCCTGTTTAAATAAACCACACACAAATTTGTCTCGAAGTGCCTCTGTCAGTCCCGTTCCAAACTGGCAATATTTCGCTAATTTACGCAATTCCAGCAAATAATCAGCATTGCTTTCATGCTGTAGCTGCCTTCTGTCGTAAAATTTAAATCGTTCCGCTAGCATCAGCGGCGTGGGGTTTAGATGATCTTTCAGGACAGTAACAATCTCATCGAACGTCTTATCCGCCGGTTCATCTGGTGATAACAGGTGTTTCAATTGCCCGTATGTCTTCGCACCCATTAAATTTAATAATGTTAGAGCTTTATCTTGGTCATGAATTTTATTGGCCTTACAATAATTTTTTACTCTTTCAACATATATGGCCCAATCTTCGAGGTCACTATCAAAGGTGCTAATATTCCCGTGTTTAGGCATTGTAGATTTGCAATTTCTCAGATTTTATTTTGTTTACTTGTTATCAAAGATGGCGGCTTCCCGCTCTTGCCGTCGTCCTCCGCCCACAAAATGGCGGTTTTCCCGCGCTTGGCGGTCTTCACCCGTCCCCCGACGCCGTCTCCCTTCAGCCCCCGAGTGCGGCCCTTACCTTTGGTTCCGATCGCTGGCCCGCGCTGCGCCTCGCACTTGAAGCGGCTCCCGGCCTCTGGCTCACCCGCTCGCGCGGCTCTTGCTCGCTCCCTCCCGGGCTCTGGCTTACCCGCTCGCGCGTTTCAACGCGGCTCTTATCAGGGATTGCGATCGCCCTTATCTTCTCCAACTTCCCCAGCCCTGTCTTTGCAGCCAACACTGCACGGCTTACCCCACCACCTAGGTTGAACAAGGAAACTGCAGAAAGACTTCTGTCAGTCGCTGGAAGCTGTCAGGATGTTTGCTGCACTCCAGTGCTCAGTCGCTGATGGAGGCTTCAGAGTCCTAAAGCCTGTCGCTTCTAGTGGGGTGGTGATGTTTGAAACCTCTCTTCAACTGCCGCAGGGTAAGAACCTGACTCGTCGCCAGTGTTAAGTATGTGTATTGTATTGAACAATTAACACAAAGACTTAAACGTATAACTCAAACAGGTCTTTACTGGTTGGAGGTAGGGACTATACATAGGTCTTTACTTCATGCCCACAGGCGGGAACTGAGGGGGATCAGTACCCACAGTACTATTTATACCCCTATGGCCAGGAGTGGTACTGCGTATCACTACGCCCAACAAGTAGTGCAGTCCTGTCCATAGGTTCAAAGTAGCACACATATTACATACACAACACTACCCTTGTCCGTTCTTAACTGCCCTCTACAGATGCCTAGCAAGCCACTCTGTTGTAACAAAACAAGAAGGCGGCTCACCACCACCTCCTCAGGGGAAGTAGGGATGGGCAATAAATGCTGGCAACGCCAGCAACGCCCACATCTCTGAGAATTAATTTAAAAAATACTCTTGTATAAGCTATCTGATTCCTCTCCTGTTTTGTAAGCTAGGGAATAAATCTAACCTAACCCACCTGACAATAATGTGGGGGGTGCGGGCCTGTATTACACTCCCCCTCCCGATTTTACTCTAAATTGAAGTCTTCCCGCTCCCACATCATTACCTCTGGTGTCCCCCAAGGATCTAGCCTTGGCCCCCTCCTATTTCTCATCTACACGCTGCCCCACAGTGACATCATCCGAAAATACGACGTCAGTTTCCACATGTACGCTGACAACACCCAGCTCTACCTCACTACCTCCTCTCTCAACCCCTCCACAGTCTCTAAATTATCAGACTGCTTGTCCGACATCCAGTTCTGGATGTGCAGAAATTTTCTCCAACTAAACATTGGAAAGAGCGAAGCCATTGTCTTCAGTCCCCGCCACAAACTCCGTTCCCCAGCCACCGACTCCATCCCTCCCCCTGGCAACTGTCTGAGGCTGAACCAGACTGTTCGCAACCTTGGTCTTGTGCTTGACCCTGTGATGAGCTTCCGACCACATATCCGCTCCAGCACTAAGACCGCCTATTTCCACCTCCGTAACATTGCCCGACTCTGCCCCACTTCAGGTCATTTGCTGCTGAAACCCTCATCAATGCCTTTGTTACCTCCAGACTTGACTATTCCAACACACTCCTGGCTGGCCTCCCATGTTCCACCCGCCATAAACTTAAGGTCATCCAAAACTTTGCTGCCCATATCCTAACTCGCATCAAGTCCTGTTCACCCAAAACCCCTGTGCTCACTGACCTACATTGGCTCCTGGATAAACAACGCCTCAATTTTAAACTTCTCATCCTTGTTTTCAAATCCCTCCATAGCCCTCGCCCCTCCCTATCTCTGTAACCTCCTCCAGCCCAACAACCCTCCGAGATCTCTGCGTACCTCCAATTCTGGCCTCTTGAGCATCCCTGATTTTAATCGCTCCACCATTGCCGGCCGTGCCTTCAGCTGCTGAGGCCCTAAGCTCTGGAATTCCCTCCCTAAACCTCTCTGCCTCTCTAGTTCTCTTTTCTCTTCTGAGACACTCCTTAAAACCTTCCTCTTTGACCAAGCTTTTGGTCACCTGTCCTAATATCTTATGTGGCTCGGTGTCAAATCTTGTTTTATAACGCTCCTGTGAAGCACCTTGGGATTTTTACTGCGTTAAAGGCGCTATATAAATGCAAGTTGTTGTTATTGTTGATTGTCCGCATGAGTCAGATTACAACCAGGAAGAATTAGAATGGGAGAGAAGAGGAGACATACTTGAAGTGTAGATAATATATATTTTTTATTTGTCCAGGAGCAAAGTCATGGGAGATCAACTAGCATTTTATTATATCCTGTTCCTTTGCATATGCGTTATAATACCCTATTTTTATATACATTATAATATATACTTCCACGTAATATATATATATCTCTCTCCGAAGTTTTCTCTGCTGTCCTCTGCTACTCTCCGTTCCTCAGCACATTGACTCCTCACCAAGGTTTAGTTCCACGGGCGCTGCGCATTCTCTGGTACAGGGTACCTTGCCCAAGAAGCCTTTATTCATGTACAACCCTTACAATGAGAGTCAGGAGACTTTTTGACCACAGTGGTCCAAGGGAGGGGAAGAGATGAGGGATTGCAGCCAAGTTCTGTCCTGTCCACACCTGATGTTCACCTTATGCAATTCCAGCGCGGGCACTAGACAACTTTCAGGAGTAGGAACCATGGTTAATTTTTCCATACCCAATCCAGAAATACTGAGGTCAATTACAGCACCCGAACTTAGCACAGACCAAGATTAAATCTAAGACCTTGTGTATATATTTTTTAAATTCGTTTATGGGACATGGGCGTCGCTGGCAAGGCCAGCATTTATTGCCCATCCCTAATTGCCCTCGAGAAGGTGGGGGTGAGCCACCTTCTTGAACCGCTGCAGTCCGTGTGGTGAAGGTGCTCCCACAGTGCTGTTAGGTAGGGAGTTCCAGGATTTTGACCCAGCGACGATGAAGGATCGGCAATATACTTCCAGGTCAGGATGATGTGTGACTTGGACTGGAACTTGGAGGTGGTGGTGTTCCCATGCACCTGTTGCCCTTGTCCTTCTAGGTGGAAGAGGTCATGGGTTTGGGAGGTGCTGCCGAAGAAGCCTTGGCGAGTTGCTGCAGTGCATCTTGTAGATGGTACACATTGCAGCCACGGTACGCTGGTGGTGGAGGGAGTGAATGTTTAAGGTGGTGGATGGGGTGCCAATCAAACTGGCTGCTTTGTCCTGGATGGTGTCAAACTTCTTGAGTGTTGTTGGAGCTGCACTCATCCAGGCAAGTGGAGTGTATTCCATCACACTCCTTACTTGTGCCTTGTAGATGGTGGGAAGGCTTTGGGGAGTCAGGAGGTGAGACACGTGCCGCAGAATACCTAGCCTCTGACCTGCTCTTTTTGCCACTGTATTTATGTGGCTGGTCCAGTTAAGATTCTGGTCAATGGTGACCCCCAGGATATTGATGGTGGTGGGGGATTCGGCAATGGTAATGTTGTTGAATGTTAAGGGACGGTGGTTAGACACTCACTTGTTGGAGATAGTCATTGCCTGGCACTTCTGTGGCACAAATGTCACCTGCCACTTATCAGCCCAAGCCTGAATGTCGTCCAGGTCTTGCTGCATGCGGGCGTGGACTGCTTCATTATCTGAGGAGTTGTGAATGGCGTTGAACACTGTGCAGTCATCAGCGAACATCCCCATTTCTGACATTATGTTGGAGGGAAGGTCATTAATGAAGCAGTGAAGATGGTTGGGCCTAGGGCACTGCCCTGAGGAACTCCTGCAGCGATGTCCTGGGGCTGTGATGATTGACCTTCAACCACCACAACCATCTTCCTTTGTGCTAGGTATGACTCCAGCCAGTGGAGAGTTTTCCCCCCATTTCCCATTGAGTTCAGTTTCACTGGAACTCCTTGATGCCACACTCGGTCAAATGCTGCCTTGATGTCAATGGCAGTCACTCTCACCTTACCCCTGGAATTCAGCTCATCTGTCCATGTTTGGACCAAGGTCCAAACTGGGCATCAGTGAGCAGTGAGCAGGTTATTGGTGAGTAAGTGCCGCTTACTAGCACTGTTGATGACACCTTCCATCACTTTGCTGATGATTGAGAGTAGACTGATGGGGCTTAATTATACACTGGCTAAACTTTCTTGTCAGGGTGTGAATTCCTTCAGCTTTCACTGCCATGCCCTTTGTCTTGTTGGGCCATGCATCACCTGTGACCAAGAGAACAGGTAGTTGGGTGACTGCTACCAGGTTCCACTGACAGCACTCTAAGAGAACTGCCAGGACTCCCTGGAGAGCAGCCTGGAAATGAATTATCTCCAGATTCTGCCTGGTCTTCATTCAAGATCATCCCACAGCAGCACATCTGAGATCAGCAACTCAACACTGTGAGGGAATTGAACATTGTCCTCCATTGCCCTGGTGCCCTAGGCTTATACTACATCACTGTGTTGACTATCCTGTCCTTTTATATTTGTCATTTAATTATGCCTCTGTTTATAATCATTGTGATGCGCTATTGTTTGCTTCCTGCTTTCTGTGGTTATTCTTGGTAAAGAGACCATGCATTCATTGAGTTTTGTGCTCATCAAGGTGAAGATGTTCGCACTGAAAAATGGAGCACTTTCATATTAGTGCACCCAGTGCCCCCATGAAACGCTCTCAAATTAAATATTGTACGCTGAGAGGCAGCGTAAAGCTCACTCTAAAGCACCCTTAACCTTAGTCCAACATCTGAAGAGCAGCCCAGATTGTGCCGGGGTGATCGTCTCCGTTTCCCACACCAACTATTCTGTATCCTCCTAGAGTGAGGTGGTCAGCCTCGTGCCAAATTAAGATCCGGCTTGTGCCTCGGGAGCATGCTCGATAGGAATTGGATTGAGACTGTCTAAGCTCATTTCACATAGTACTGCTAGGGTCATCAGATGGAGGAAGCTTTCGTCCCATCTATCTGGGCAGGATTTCAACCCAGGGCCCAGGAGTGAAGGACCAGAGTTTAATTCATTGCAGCACTCAGTCCTCTTTTGAACAGTTTGTTTAATTGAAAATAAGCAAAATATTCAGAACGGTAAATTTTCCATTTGCAAATTTCCGGTATAGCCTTCACCCCGCTAGAGATGCAAATTGGAAATCACACCCGCTCAGATTGACAGGCTGTGTGAGTTTTATTGCAATATTTAATTTGAGTAATTACTGCTAAATGTAACACAGGATAGATGTGTACAGTTTTGTGATACGATTATAGCTTTTTATTGAGAAAATATATATGTTTTTAAAAAGGAATAAGTAATTTTTGAAACAAAATGTTATTCACTGGAAGAATGAACTGAGGGTTATTTTATTACTTATTGTCCGGCAGATGCAGTAAAGCCCGAAGATGATGAAAGCGAGCAAGCTCTCGATCTAAGGGAGGATGGGTGTCACGTTGAGGAGTATGGAGGAACCAACAGCGGCAGCTGCCTGCTGGAGAACGATGCCTATGACGGGGATCAGTTCAACAATCGGTCAACTGCAGCCGACGGTATTAGAGCGTCTAATGGAAAACTGACATGTGATATCTGTGGACTGTCATGTGTTGGGCCAAATGTCCTCATGGTACACAAGCGAAGCCACACTGGTAATTGGTGTTACTAAATTTACAGTACAAGACAATAATCCATTCAGCATTGTACAGTGGAACCAATTTAAATGCATAACATTTAACAAATATCACACATCAGTGTTATTTTAATTAATATGTAATTGTTTTACCTCCTGAATACAGGATTTTTTTTTACCCATATTATTTCTTCACAGGAGCTGTTCAGTGCTGGGGTGGGGTAGAGTCCGAGCCACGCACTTGTCCAATGGCACTATTCGTGCAACATCACTGATAGATGTGTTTCCTGGCCACATCACTACTCGATGGCCAGTGGACGTAGAGTCCGAGCCACGCGCTTGTCCAATAGCACTATTAGTGCAACATCACTGATAGATGTGTTTCCTGGCCACATCACGGCACGATGGCCAGTGGACGTAGAGTCCGAGCCACGCGCTTGTCCAATAGCACTATTAGTGCAACATCACTGATAGATGTGTTTCCTGGCCATGATGGCCAGTGGGCGTTGCACTCATTATCCGTGTGATTCCATGGCAGATGCTCATTAATGGATAAGGTTTGAGCAATTAGCCAGTGGAAGGTGTACTCTTTGCCAGTGTCCTTTTTCTGATTGGCCAGTAAGCAGGGTGCTTATTGTCAGACTGATTGGCCAGTGTTTGTTGCCAGTACTGTGTAAACAATGGCCAGTAGGAGATACGCTCAGTGCCACCGTGTGATTGCCCAGTGAGACTGTGTGTTATAGCAGAATGTGCTGTCTTCATTTTCCCCTTAAATTAATGCAAAATCAAAGCTTCACTCCTTTCTGTTCTAGTGACTTCAAAGCTGCAATCCTCCATTTTCTTAGCAATCTGCTTGACAATCACAGGACGGTTTAGAATCAAGCTAACCAGCACTGTATCTGCACTCTGGTTTATTTTAGAACGGCTCCACAAACTGTAAATAAATTGCTACAATCATAGTAATTGTAATTCAGCAATTTTTGGCTTCATTTCCATGACAACCCTAAGAAACAAGATTCTGCAGCCTGTACCTCTTTATATATTGCTAACAGTCACACACTTTCTCTCCTTGAGCGAGTTGATAAGTAGTTTCCACTAATACCTGGCTTTGATTATTTAGCTGCAAAAGGTTTGGGAGTTTTGTCAGGAAAGGTAAATCATTTGTAAACTATAATTTTGAAACATTTGTAAGATTTATTTGTATCCTGATCTCAATCACTTCCCCCCCCCCCTCTCCCAATACCTTCTCAGTACATCACCCGTTACAAGGAGGATGCTGCTTAAATTCCCCTTTGCTATTGAGTATTACATTGTGAATTTAGTTGAAGATGAGCCAGGGCTTTGAGGTAACCTAGTCACAGCAGCATGTGTTACAAACAATCAGAATTCTGCCATCTAGCTGTGATTAGTGAAAAGTATGCACAATGAACAAGGCTGTCTGCAGCAGAGCAAAGACATTTCTCTAGGGCGTCATTACTAATTTTAGGATAACCATAGTGCTCACGATATGCTGCTGGCATTATGTGGATTACCTAAGAGCCTTGGAAAGAATATGACTATTTATTTGTGTCTTCTCTCCCACTAACTTGGGTCCCCACTTTATAGCCCCATTGAAGTTTGAAAAGTCAGAGCCTGTGGGAATGTTGTCTGTCACTAGACATTAACGTGAGCCCGATGAGACACCCATTCACATATGGCATAAACACAGTAAGTCAGCATGAAATCCTGGCCTAAGGCTACATTCATTTGTTGAAGTTATAGTCCATGTTGACCAGCGTCAAATGCACGTTCCTGATCCATTGCTAACACTCCGGGATATATTTATAAGGGTTAATTTTACAAATTCACATTCCTGGCACAGAGATTCGCCTCCGGAACATGTGTTGGGAGCTCAGGCACTCACCCACCATGATTAACAATGAACGGGTGGGAAACCGTGGGAGGTGCACTTCCAGGAGTGTGAAGCACTAAATGTACCCCAGCAAACGGCTACTCTCCTATTCATGAGCGCCTGTGTTTTTCAAGAAAGACTTTAGCAAAGAGGACATTGCAAATTTGTGTTACATTCTGCAACAATCTGCCCCAAAAAATATTACATAAATGTTTGTGTATGTAAAATGGGTTAACTTATTAAATCATTAAAGGTATCTTCACATCTTTTGCTTTTGCAGGTGAGCGTCCCTTTCACTGTAATCAGTGCGGAGCATCCTTCACCCAGAAAGGAAATCTTCTGCGCCACATAAAACTTCACACTGGTGAAAAGCCCTTCAAATGTCACCTCTGTAATTATGCCTGTCGACGTAGAGACGCTCTGGCAGGTCACCTGCGCACACATTCCAGTAAGTCAATCAGTGAATTCAATTATTTAGTGTCATCAAAAACTTTTGACATTGTTTCAGATCAGCTTCCAAGAAGTATGAGTAAAGGTCATGATTTGCATGCAAGCTTCATTTGAGGAAATAGGCCGGAAGCAGATCGAACAATTTCAAATTCTATAAAATTATAGTTTAGAGAAGAAACATAAAATGTTCATAACAACCAGTAAGTTTCAGTGATTTTCTTGTTAACATAACTGTCTGCCATAATTGTTTGCAACATGTTAATATAAATTACATTCCTCCGCAGTGAAGTAGGACTCATCGAAAGAAACAAGGCAGGAAATTCTGTTAAAGTCAACTTTTCAATAATGGGCCATATTTTCCGATCGGAGGCTTCCTGCGTGCGGAGGCCTCCGATCTGGAAAAATCCTACGCCCTTACCTGAGGGCTCCGGAGGTCCGGACATTCCCCCTCCTGGGCCTCTGCTCTACGGAATGCGCAGGTCCCAGGTATCCCAGGGACGCATGCTTTTACCAGGCGTAAGATTTTTAAGGGATTTCAGTGGGCGGAGGTTCTGTAGAAAGCGGAACACTCCACCTGCAGAGGCCTTTCTCTTGTGCAGACACAGGGCCTGTCGTGGATTCTTGACAGATTGGAAGTGCCGGTTTTCAGCGCATACGCTTCACATGCCTGAATCCGGCACTTGCAAGGTCCCTACGGGTGTGTACGATTGGAAAATACGGGCCAATATATTCAGTTTTCAGTTTTTATTTTATTTTTTCAGAAAACGTTGAGTTGTGTTCTGCTGCAATAACCCTCACAACCCAGTCAATTATTTCTCATGTTTAGAGCAACTTTGAACATTTCAAAAACTACCCAGTCATCTCAGTGTGTTCAAGGTGATATCAGATGATGATTATGGATGAGGAAGACCATTCAGCCCACTTTGACCCGAAGTTCTTCCCAATGCAGCATCCAGTTGCGCTTAAATGATTTCAGGGCTTTCACTTCCCCGACTCTTCACTGAAAGTCGATTCCACGTAATGATCACTCTTTCTGTGAAGAGGAACTTCCTGATGTTAGTCCTAAATTTGCCTATTTATTAGTTTGAACCGGTGCCCCCTTGTCCTACTCTTGCAATTTAATTTGAGGTAATTTTCTGATTTACCTTTTCCATAATCTTTCTAGTCCTCTATCCCTCTGTAAGGGCACCTCTTCCAGACTGAAAAGCCCAAGCTTCTCAATTCTTTCCTCATAATTCAGCCCCTCTAACACTAGGAATCAGCCTCGTGGTTCATCTCGTATCTTTGTATCATTTTCACGCTGGAGGAAGAGGACAAAATACCAGCAGTACCAGGCAACCTAAAAATAAGTCAAGGAGGGAAACTTCAATATAAGTTAAAAATGGTGATGGAGAAAATGAAGGCTTTGGGCTAGATTTTCAGTCGCTTGCGCCAGCAGTTAGCGCCTTAAGAGAAGTGATTTCCGGGCGCTATGCGTGTAGCGCCCGGGCGCAGCGCAGTTTGCGCCCCGCCCCAAATTAAGTTGCCCGTTAGCGCCGGCGCAAAGTTTAGCGCCCGCCCGGATGCGCGCGCAGAAAATGACGTCACATCCTCGTGCAACGCCCTTTGGCCGCCCCGATTGCAAACTTCAGTCGGACCGCCCCATTGTGCGGCGGGCGGCCGGAGCGTTTGGAAAAAGGAACGCAACACAACCAGCGCAGGCCCCGGGGGGCGCTAATTAAAGGGAACGTCCTCTCCAGTATAAAGGCCAGCCTTTTTTCAGAAAACAGTCTTGTGCAACGCATTTCTGGAGACACAACAAGGAGGATAGCTAACTGGTTTCAAGCAGCAAGAGCCAGGTATTTTTGGACTCAGGCCATAGCGCTGCAAGTGGCCATTTGGAAATTAGACTGTTTGCCAGGATTTGATGGGGGCTGCATGGGGTGCCAACGCGGAGCTGCAGCGCCATGTCTGTAGGGCTCGCAGACGCATTGTGAGAGGGGCAGCCCTGGCTAGAGGCAGAGGGGGCTACAGGCGTCGGCCACGTAGGCCTTACCCAGTCAGGCTATACCGCCAGCAGCGCTCCTACCTAAACATGAGTGCCGCGCGATGTGTTAGAAGGCTCCGATTCCGAAAGGAGGTGATTGCAGAGATCTGCCACCTGCTTCGCCGAGATCTGCGGCCAAAGCTCAGGTGCAGGACGTCTCTGTCGGTGGAAGTGAAGGTGACGGTGGCATTGAACTTCTATGCCACCGGCTCCTTCCAATACGCTGCTGGGGACATAGCAAACATCTCCCAGTATGGCGCGCATCGCTGCATCCGCCACGTGACCGAAGCACTGTTCAGAAGGAGAAGCCAATTCATCTCCTTCCCCATGGCCCTCGAGAGCCAGCATCAACGCGCATTGGGATTTGCCAGACTCGGGGAATTCCCCTTGGTGCAGGGCGCCATTGACTGTACGCATGTGGCTTTGCGGGCCCCTCTGGAGCATGGCGAGCAGTATCGCAACAGGAAGGGCTACCATTCTCTGAATGTGCAGCTGGTATGTGACCACAAGCAGCGCATCATGGCAGTCAATGCCAGCTTCCCAGGCAGCAGCCACGATGCCTTTATCCTGCGGCAGAGTACTGTGCATGACATGTTCCAGGCACAGCCTCCCCCAAGAGGATGGCTCATCGGGGACAAAGGCTATCCTTTGTGCACCTGGCTCATGACCCCGCTCCGCGCGCCCAGGACCGCTGCTGAAGAGGCCTACAACGAGAGCCATCAAACCACCCGCAACATCATCGAGCTAACTATTGGGGTCCTCAAGCAGCGGTTCCGCTGCCTTGATCGCTCCGGAGGAGCTCTCCAGTATTCGCCGGACCGGGTCTCCCAATTTGTGGTGGTTTGCTGCATGCTACACAACCTGGCTATCCGCAGGACTCAGGCACTGCCACCTGACGTTGGACCAGCACCTCAGGAGGAGGAGCAGGAGGAGCATGAGGAGGAGGAGGAGGAGCAGGAGTACGTTCCCAGGAGGGAGCGACCAGGGCCAAGGGCCGCACGACGCCACCTTATTACACGGTACTTCTAAGCCCCCTGTCAGGGAATGGCCAGGGGCCATGAGGGAAGATGAATGCAGCCGCTCCGCAAGCCCTCAGCCGGCGAAGCCAACAAACACTAAGAAGAACAACCATGGAGACTGCATGAATAAAGATAATTTTTTATTGCACAAAAATGAAAAGCCCTTCCCACATGAATCCCCAAAAACAATAAACGGACCCCACAAAAAGCCCAACAAATGACTCACTCCCACAAACTGGGGAGGAGTCACTCCACCTTTCTTCAAACCGGGTCTCAACGTCGGCCTAACGCAAAAAATAAGCCCTCCAAAAGCACAACCATGGGCAAAATAAAGATGGCCACCGCCATATTAAAGGAAAGCTGCCCACACCCTCTACTGAGTGGCCCGCGAGGGCGAGACCTTGGCCAGCCTTTTGCCTCCCCTGCCCGGCCTGCTGCTCCTTCGCAAGCTCTGCCCAGTGGCTGCTGCGAGGCTGGGGGAAGGCGCCTGAGGCTCAGATGCCCTTCCGCCAGATGCCGCTGGGGGGCGGCCCACACGGCGTTTGGGCCTCGAGGGGCCGTCTGCTGAGTGGCGCACCTGAGCCTGGCCACCATCAGCTGCAGCCGCTTGCCCTTGACGCCCCAGTGGGGGAATGGCGGCGACGGATGGCGCAATGTGGGCCAGCTGGCGTCTGGGATGCGCTGGCTGGTGCTGTGGCGCGGTGGCACTCGGCCGGGCCCGCACTGCAGGATCCGCAGCAATCAGCCGAGGGGCGGCTTGCTGGGATGGTCCAGCGCGGCGGCTGCCCTGGCGATGCCTGCCTGAGACAGCGCGTGTGGCAGCAGTGAGTGCCCCTGTGGTCCTGGTGTGCGCGCGCATCACATCCGCCAGGGTCTTGACGGCATCAGTCAGCATGCGGCCACTCGCGGCAGTTGCTGCCCCGAACTCGCGCACACTGGTCGCCAGCGACTCGATGGCCTCAGGCATGCGCCCCACCACGCTCATGAGCTCCGTGTGGCGCCGGTCCGAGTCGTCGGCCATCTTATCCAGCTTCCGCACCTCCTCCGAAGTGAAGGTGTCCGGACTGGAGTCGCGACTCTCCCGCTGGGGAGGAGGGGGCCGAACTAGGGGACCCTTGCCGCGTTGGTGACGCCGAGTGTGCCGAGCAGCAGCACTCCCCTCTGATCCTTCCCCCCTTTGGGGGGAAGGCCGCGGGCCACGTGCACGGCTGCTGGGTGGCTGGACGCCACTGGTCCCAGAAGCTGCATTGCCCTGCGACAGTTCCTCCAGGCACTCGTCCAGTGAGGAGGTGTCAAGCATTTCCTCCTCTCCTGCGGGACGTGACTGTTCCCTCGAAGGTCCGGCTTGCTCCTCCTCCTCCTCCTGGTCAGAGGTGCTGTCACTGGCAGCTTCAGGGTCCTGGTCGTCACCAGCTGAAAGCAGAAATGCACAAGAGTAGCTTCAGAGTGAGGAGACGGCGTCAGCGAGGGAGTTAGGACTGGTGGGATTCAGCGCATTGGTGGGACAGTGGCAAAGGAGGTAGCTCGGATGGGCCAGTGCGACGCGAGAGGGCCAAAAGGCGAGGTCCTTACCATTGCCGGGCAGTGGAGGGTTGGATACACCGCACGCTGTGGGGACAATCACACGGGCTCCCATGAGCACACACACGCGCTCCTCCAGCCGAGTGAGCTTCTGCAGCTTGGCGCGGCCACCCCTGGCACGGGCCTGGCGATTAAACACTACTTTAGCCTGCAAGAGAAAGGACGGGCTGTAAGTGCGCAGTGAAGCCCTGATGTAGTGTGCACTGCCTCCCATGGTGGAATAGCTTGGACAGAGTGAAGCCCTGATGTCGAGTGCACTGCCTCCCATGGTGGAATAGCTTGGACAGAGTGAAGCCCTGATGTACTGTGCACTGCCTCCCATGGTGGAATAGCTTGGACAGAGTGAAGCCCTGATGTACTGTGCACTGCCTCCCATGGTGGAATAGCTTGGCCAAAGTGTAGAGTGCCAAATGGCCATTTGATGCTCATGACTGTCCCAATGCTGCTGGCTGAGGGCTGGCCAATAGGACTTTCAGCTCCCTTTGCCCATCATGTCAGGTGTACATGCAAGAATGAGGAGGAGACTGGAAAGGCTACTCACCTTCACAATCCTGGTCAGATCGTTGTATTTTTTACGACATTGTTTGTGGGTCCTGGGGGCATCGCCGGTGAACGTCACCCTCTGGGCGATCTGCTTCCAGGCTTTGGTGTAGTCATGGTGGGTTGGATTCCTCCCACTCTCTGGAAACAAGATCTTGCGCCTCACCTCCAGAGCTGTGACCATTATGTCCAGATCACCCTCTGAGAAGCGCAGGGCACGCTGACGGGCCTTCTCTGGCGTTGCCATGACTCCCTGGGGCTGAGCAGCAGTGTTGAGGCCTCTTTGCAAGGCTGCAGTGTGCAGGGCGTGGCAGCAGACCAATTCGTCCCTTCCCCCTTTAACAGCTGGTCGGCACCACGGGGTCTGCTGTCAGTGCAAAAATGACCGCACCCGCGCTGCGCCCCGCCTGGGCGCTATCCCTCTGGACCGCCAGCTTAGCGCTTAAAGGTAGGAGTGGAACGCCTCTTTTAGCGCTCCACCACCCTCTTAGGGCGAAGCCACTGAATTTCCGGCAACGGGGCACTACTTTGGGGCGGGCGCTAACTTCGGGCGGGCGCTAAGGTTAGCGCCCCAAAACTGTCTATACTGAAAATCTAGCCCTTTGTGTCTTAATGCGAGGAGCATTCGCAATAAGGTGGATGAATTAGCTGCGCAAATAGATGTAAACGGATATGATATAATTGGGATTACGGAGACATGGCTCCAGGGTGACCAAGACTGGGAATTCAATATCCAGGGGTATTCAATATTCAGGAAGGACAGGAAAAAAGGAAAAGGAGGTGGAGTAACATTGCTGGTTAAAGAGGAGATTAACACAATAGTAAGGAAGGATATTAACTCTGATGATGTGGAATCTGTATGGGCAGAGCTGAGAAATGCCAAGGGGCAGAAAATGTTAGTGGGAGTTGTGTACAGACCCCCAAACAGTAATGCTGAGGTTGGGGATGGCAATAAACGGGAAATTAGAGACGTGTGCAACAAGGGCACAGCAGTTATCATGGGTGACTTTAATCTACATATAGATTGGGCTAATCAAATTAGTAACAATACTGTGGAGGAGGAATTCCTAGAGGGTATACGGGATGGTTTCCTGGACCAATATGTCGAGGAACCAACTAGAGATCAGGCCATCTTAGACTGGGTATTATGTAATGAGAAAGGATTAATTAGCAATCTTGTGCGAGGCCCCTTGGGGAGGAGCGATCATAATATGATAGAATTCTTCATTAAAATGGAGAGTGAAGTAGTTGACTCAGAGACTAGGGTCCTGAATTTAAATAAAGGAAACTACGATGGTATGAGGCATGAGTTGGCTAGGATGGATTGGGGAACGTTACTTAAAGGGTTGACGGTGGATACACAATGGCAAACATTTAAAGATCGCATGGATGAACTACAGAATTTGTTCATCCCTGTTTGGCATAAAAATAAAACAAAAAAGGTGACTCAACTGTGGCTAACAAGGGAAATTAGGGATAGCATAAGATCCAAGGAGAGGACATATAATTTGGCCAGAAAAAGCAGCAAACCTGAGGATTAGGAGCAGTTTAGGATTCAGCAAAGGAGGAGAAAAGGATTAATTAAGAGGGGGAAAATAGATTATGAGAGTAAGCTTGCAGGGAACATAAAAACTGACTGTAAAAGCTTCTATAGATATGTGAAGAGAAAAAGATTGGTGAAGTCAAGCGTAGGTCCCTTGCAGTCAGAATCAGGGGAATTTATAATGGGGAACAAAGAAATGGCAGACCAATTAAATACATACTTTGGTTCTGTCTTCACAAAGGAGGACACAAATAACCTCCCAGAGATGTCGGGGAACATAGGGTCTAATGAGAGGGAGGAATTGAATGAAATCAGTATTTGTACAGAAATGGTGTTAGGGATTGAAGGCCGATAAATCCCCAGGGCCTGATAATCTACATCCTAGGGTACTTAAGGAAGTGGCCCTAGAAATATTAGATGCATTGCTGATCATTTTCCAAAATTCTATAGACTCTGGAACAGTTCCCATGGATTGGAGGATAGCTAATGTAACCCCACTATTTAAGAAGGGTGGTAGAGAGAAAATGGGGAATTATAGACCGGTAAGCATGACATCGATAGTGGGGAAAATGCTAGAGACCATTATTTAAAAGATTTAATAGCAGAGCACTTGGAAAACAATGACAGGATCGGACAAAGCCAACATGGATTTACAAAAGGTAAATCATGCTTGACTAATCTACTGGAATTTTTTGAGGATGTAACTGGTAGAATAGATAAGGGAGAACCAGTGGATGTGGTGTATTTGGACTTTCAGAAGGCTTTCGATAAGGTCCCGCATAAGAGATTAGCGTGTAAAGTTAAAGCACATGGGATTGGGGGTAAGGTACTGTCTTGGATAGAGAACTGGTTGGCAGACAGGAATCAAAGAGTTGGAATAAACGGGTCTTTTTCCGAGTGGCAGGCAGTGACTAGTGGGGTACCTCAGGGATCGGTGCTAGGACCCCAGCTATTCACAATATATATAAATGATCTAGACGAGGCAACTAGATGTAATATCTCCAAGTTTGCAGACGACACAAAGCTGGGTGGGCGTGTGTGCTGTGAGGAGGATGCAGAGAAACTCCAGTACGATTTGGACAGGTTGGGTGATTGGGCAGATGCAAGGCAAATGCAGTATAATGTGGATAAATGCGAGGTTATCCACTTCGGTGGCAAAAACAGGAAGACAGATTATTATCTGAACGGCAATAGATTGGGAAAAGGGGAAGTGCAACGAGACCTGGGTGTTCTTGTGCACCAGTCGCTGAAGGTATGCATGCAGGTGCAGCAGGCGGTTCAGAAGGCAAATGGTATGTTGGCCTTCATAGCGAGAGGATTTGAGTACAGGAGCAAGGATGTCTTGCTGCAGTTGTACAGGGCCTTGGTGAGACCACATCTTGAGTATTGTGTGCAGTTTTGGTCGCCTTATCTGAGGAAGGATGTTCTTGCCATGGAGGGAGTGCAGCGAAGATTCACCAGGCTGATACCTGGGATGGCAGGAATGACATATGAAGAGAGATTGGGTCGATTAGGCTTATATTCGCTGGAGTTTAGAAGAATGAGAGGGGATCTCATTGAAACTTATAAAATTCTAACAGGACTGGACAGACTAGATGCAGGAAGGATGTTCCCGATGGCGGGAGAGTCCAGAACCAGGGGCCACAGTCTAAGGATAAGGGGTAAGCCATTTAGGACAGAGATGAAGAGGAATTTCTTCACCCAGAGAGTGGTGAACCTGTGGAATTCTCTACCACAGAAGGCAGTTGAGGCCAATTCATTAAATATATTCAAGAAGGAGTTGGATATATTTCTTGAGGCTAAAGGGATCAAGGGATATGGGGAGAAAGCAGGGACAGGGTACTGAGTTTGGATGATCAGCCATGATCTCATTGAATGGCGGAGCAGGCTCGAGGGGCCGAATGGCCTACACCTGCTCCTATCTTCGATGTTTCTGTGTTTAAGATCGACAAATCTGCAGGACCTGATGGTTTCCATCCAGCGTATTAAAATAAATAGGTGAGGAAAACGCAGACGCATTCATCAACATTTCCAAAGCTCTTTAGATTTAGGAATTTTGCCTTTAGATTGGAAAATTGCAAATATCACTCCGTTATTTAAGATGGGAGGGAGGGAGAAACCAGGTAACTATAGACCTGTTAATTGTGGGGAAGTTACTGGAATCTTATCATCAGGGCAGAGTGACTGAGCACTAGGATTAATATCAGCTGATGAAAGAGAGTCAGCATGGATTTGTGATGAGTAGACCATGTCTTACTAATTTTGTTGAATTTTTTGAGAGGTGGGAGGGAGTAGAGATAAAGGGTTTGTTCAATGATTGTTGGGATGTGGCAAGTGGTGTTCCCAGGGATCTGTACTGGGGCCTAAGCTTTTCACCATATATAGTAATGACTTGAATTAAGGAGTAGAGAGCTGTATATCCAAGTTTGCAGCTGACACTAAATTAGGTGGCACAGTAAGTTGTGGAATGGAAGCAGGAAGTTAAAAAGGGGCAAAGTCAGACTAAGTGAGTGGGCAAAACTATGGCAGATGGAGTTCAATATGGAGAAGTGTGAGGTCATCCACTTTGGATCTGAGAAAGACCAATTTGAATAATTTCTTAATCATGATAAACTAGAAACTGAAGCTGAAAGAGCAAAGAGATTTAGATGTCTATGTACACAAAAGTTAGTGCACAGGTACAAAAAGTAATCAAGAAGATAACGGAATGTTGGCCTTTATCTCAAGGGAGTGGGAATTCAAAATTGGCAAAGTTATACTTCAGTTGAGCAGAGCCTTGGTTAGACCCCATCTGGACACAGCGTTCACTTTTGGGCACCACACCTCAGGAAGGATATATTGGCTTCGGGTGGGTGCAGCGCAGATTCACCAGAATTATACCAGAATGATGTTCCCGTATTCACGATGTTCCTATGATGTTCCCGTATCCGCAATGTTCCTATGATGTTCCCATATCCACGATGTTCCTATGATGTTCCCATATCCACGATGTTCCTATGATGCCCCCGTATCCACGATGTTCCTATGATGTTCCTGTATCCACGATGTTCCTATGATGTTCCCATATCCACGATGTTCCTATGATGTTCCTGTATACACGATGTTCCTATGATGTTCCCATATCCACGATGTTCCTATGATGTTCCCGTATCCACGATGTTCCTATGATGTTCCTGTATACACGATGTTCCTATGATGTTCCCATATCCACGATGTTCCTATGATGTTCCCGTATCCACGATGTTCCTATGATGTTCCTGTATACACGATGTTCCTATGATGTTCCTGTATCCACGATGTTCCTATGATGTTCCCATATCCACGATGTTCCTATGATGTTCCTGTATACACGATGTTCCTATGATGTTCCCATATCCACGATGTTCCTATGATGTTCCCGTATCCACGATGTTCCTATGATGTTCCCGTATCCGCGATGTTCCTATGATGTTCCTGTATACACGATGTTCCTATGATGTTCCCATATCCACGATGTTCCTATGATGTTCCCGTATCCACGATGTTCCTATGATGTTCCCGTATCCACGATGTTCCTATGATGTTCCCTTATCCACAATGTTCCTATGATGTTCCTGTATCCACGATGTTCCTATGATGTTCCCGTATCCACGATGTTCCTATGATGTTCCCGTATCCACGATGTTCCTGTGATGTTCCCGTATCCACGATGTTCCTATGATGTTCCCGTATCCACGATGTTCCTATGATGTTCCCGTATCCACGATGTTCCTATGATGTTCCTGTATCCACGATGTTCCTATGATGTTCCCGTATCCGCAATGTTCCTATATGTTCCCGTATCTACGATGTTCCTATGATGTTCCCGTATCCACAATGTTCCTATGATGTTCCTGTATCCACGATGTTCCTATGATGTTCCCGTATCCACAATGTTCCTATGATGTTCCCGTATCCGCGATGTTCCTATGATGTTCCCATATCCACGATGTTCCTGTGATGTTCCCGTATCCACGATGTTCCTATGATGTTCCTGTATCCACGATGTTCCTATGATGTTTCTGTATCCACGATGTTCCTATGATGTTCCCGTATCCACAATGTTCCTATGATGTTCCCGTATCCACGATGTTCCTGTGATGTTCCCGTATCCACGATGTTCCTATGATGTTCCCGTATCCACAATGTTCCTATGATGTTCCCGTATCCACGATGTTCCTATGATGTTCCCGTATCCACGATGTTCCTATGATGTTCCTGTATACACGATGTTCCTGTGATGTTCCCGTATCCACGATGTTCCTATGATGTTCCCGTATCCACGATGTTCCCATGATGTTCCTGTATCCACGATGTTCCTATGATGTTCCCGTATCCGCAATGTTCCTATGATGTTCCCGTATCCGCAATGTTCCTATGATGTTCCTGTATCCACGATGTTCCTATGATGTTCCCGTTTCCGCAATGTTCCTATGATGTTCCCGTATCCACGATGTTCCTATGATGTTCCCGTATCCGCGATGTTCCTATGATGTTCCTGTATCCACGATGTTCCTATGATGTTCCCGTATCCGCAATGTTCCTATGATGTTCCCGTATACACGATGTTCCTATGATGTTCCTGTATCCACGATGTTCCTATGATGTTCCTGTATCCACGATGTTCCTATGATGTTCCCGTATCCGCGATGTTCCTATGATGTTCCTGTATCCACGATGTTCCTATGATGTTCCTGTATCCACGATGTTCCTATGATGTTCCCGTATCCACGATGCTCCGATGTTCGTATATCCACATTATTCCTTTGGCAACAAAATAAATTGTTCTACATGAATATCAGTGGAAAGAACATTATCAGACTGAATGGAAATTGTTGGAAATCAGAGCACTGTAATGTCTCCTGTGATCAGGCTTCAGTTTGCTGGCAAGAAGTTGTGACCATTTCTTGGTGTGATATTTTCGAGTGGGAGCGCCAGGCCCTTTCACAGTGGTGTATGCTGGGCAGGAAGAGCCTGACTTCCTACTAAAGCAGAAATGATCATGGACGTGGGAGTAGTTTGAGCGTAAAGTACATTGGTGTTGTTGACCTCTGTAAGACAGGAGAGGCACATTGGTCACTGCAATAGAGACATTAATATCTGTTGAGGGACAAGCATCTCTAAGATAGCAAATTATTTCTGGGAGGGGCTCTGATCATTGAGGCAGGGACGGTGACCATTGGTAAGGGACACTAGACATTAAACCTTCTCTGCATAAGTTTGTTAGTGATTAGCAACATGTAAAATTTCCTGGAAGCTAGATAAGTACATGAGGGAGAAAGGAATAGAAAAATATGTATGAAACTAAGAGGGGTGGGAGGAGGCTCGTGTGAAGCATAAACACCGGCATGGACCAGTTTGTCCAAATGGCCCGTTTCTGTGCTATAAAATTCGAGGTAATTACTTTAATTGTCCATGTCATTGATTGCATTTTGACTAATTGTATTCCAGTTAATAATCCTGTCTTCCTGTCTCTACATTGCCTTCCTTCGAGCAGAATAGCTTCAGATAACTCCATAGTTGTCATCTGTGGGTTTGTTATGGTCAGGGGCAGGGCACTGGAAGGGGCAGTGGAGAGGACCACAACCAGCTCATCGCACATCCCTGATTGAGAGGATGTATGGTCGTGAACAGAGGGCAAGAGCAGAAATGGGAGGAAATAGAGATAAGTTCTCCCTCCCCACCTCAGAAAATATCCTATGCCTCCTGCACATATGATTAGTGTCTTAACGGAGCTGCATAAATATATATGGAAAAAAAAATATATAATTGCAAGTTTAGTAATGGAACTGGAGGGAAGTACAGTCTAGACCACTTCCATCTTTCCCTGTTGCTCACACGGCTGATGGGTGTCACAGCTTCATTGTTGATGCTGTAACTACTAACCCAGAGACACTAAGATGTATGGTAGCATAGTGGCTATCTTACGGGACTAGTAATCCATGAGATGTGAGTTCAAATCCCACCAGGGCAACTGGGGAGTTTAAATTCAGTTAATTAAATAAATCTGGAATAAAAAGCTAGTATTAGTAATGGTGACTAGGGAAGGAAACCTGCCGTGCTTACCTGGTCTGGCCTATATGTGACTCCAGACCCACAGCGATGTGGCTGACTCTTAACTGCCAGCAAGCCACTCAGTCGTATCAAAAAGACTGCTCCGATGGACTGCAGTGGTTCAAGAAGGTGGCTCACCATCACCTTCTCAAGGGCAATAAATGCTGGCCTTGCCAGCGATGCCCACATGTTAAAAACCAAAGCAACGCTATTTTAAAAGAGCTCAAAACAAATGAAGACACTTGGGCCTAGAAATTCGGTTTTGGCGCAGCGAGGGCTTTAGTGCCGGCGCTAAGTCCCCCTGCGCGTGCCAAAAATTCAGTAGCGCCGCGCCCAAACGGCTGCCGGCGCTACTGAGGGGTCTCATCGCCTCAAAACTGGCGCCACGCGCCGCATTGCGGCGCTATTCCGGCGCTGCGGCGCCCGCTGCGGTGCGGCAGGCTCGGGAAGTGCAGGCCTCCTCCTTCCATTAAGGAGGAGCTGCCTGCACCCGGCCGCGGCCCGCGATAATCTTTTTAAAAATGAGCCCGGCACCTCGGACAAATGCCGGGCTTGCTTCTGTTCCGGGGGGGGGAGCGGGGGGAAGTCCGGGGAGGGAGCTGCGGCCAGGCGGCCGGCGGGAAAGCGGCCGGCCGCCGCGGGGCCTTTAATGCGCCGGCGCAAAGTTCTGTAAGGCACCTCTGCCAGAACGTTGCTTGCGGCTGCCACGGGCGAGGCGGCCGCAACTCAATTTCCGAGTTCGGGCGGGTTACCATGGCAACCCGGACGCTGCGCACACCGATGACGTCATCGGTGCCGGCGCAGCGCTACCGGCCTAACTCCGATTTAGGGCCCCTGTCAATTTCTAAACTGGCCATAACTTCGGCGCTAGGCCCTCTAGCGCCTCAAAAGCGGCGCTAAGGCCAGTGAATTTCTAGGCCTTGAGATTTAAAGTAAAAGGTGGTGCAATCCTTCAGGATTCTTGTCTCAGTATAGTAATGAACTGTAGTGAGGAAAACTGAAGGCCCAATTTAGAGAAACATCGAAACAGAGAGAGGCCATTCGGCCCGTCGTGCCTGTGCTGGCTCTTTGAATGAGCCGTCGTGCTCAGTCCCACTCCCCCGCTCTTTGTCCGTAACCCTGTCAGTTCCTCATCCTCCAGAACCGTCCAACTCCCTTTTCAAATTATTGCTGGAATCAGCTCCCGTCACCTGTTCAGGTCGAGCGTTCCCGATCCCGACAGCTCTCAGTGAAAACATTTCTCCTCATCTCCCCTCTACATCTGTTGCCAATGATTGTGAATCGATGACCTCTGGTTATTGACCCACTTGCCAGAGCGAATACTCTTTCTCCATCTACTCTATCAAAACCTCTCATCATCTGGAAAACCTCGATTAGGTCACCTCTTAACCTTCTCTGTCCCAAGAACAGTCCGAACTTTTCCAACCCCTCCTTATAACTGAAGTCCCTCAGCCCCAGTCCAAATATATTTATTAGTCATATAATAATGAGACCAATCAGTTTTCATGTCTGGCTCTCCCTGTTGCTGCCAATTTCTCAGTTTAGCAATTTATTGCCGTGTTGTTATTGATTCATCACCAACTGCACAGTGGAAAGTTTCACATTGTCACCTACATTACAGAAGCACATACTGTAATGTGTGGGCGGGTAACAATATAACAGAAAGAAACAGAAAATCAAAAAAGAAACTGTACAGTTACCTCCTCCTCCGCCATTTATGCAACAATATTTTCCTCCTTTTTGATCCCTGTAACTGCGTGCCATTCCCTGACCCAAAGCGATGTTCGTATTCCGAGCCCTCACCTGTGCTGCCCTTCAGCCGGCTGTGAGCAGGTGTGTAGGAGAAATGTGTAAGACTATTCCCTTCCCCTTGGGAAAGTATTCCATCTTCACCAAATGGTAGGGATCTGGAGTTAATGATACACCACATTATATATTCAACTTATGGTTAGAACTGTTAATATTTTGTATATTTCCAAAGAATATGAGTCATTAAAATAATATAAAGGTGCACTGCACTTATTTAAGTAGAAAGAATTATTTACCCTTTCCCTTTGGGTGGCTTTTCTATTTTGAATTTTATCATTGTTTTCTTAATCAAACTCGGAAACAATTATGGCCGTACACCCTGCACCCGCCCTACCTCTCTCCTTGCTATTTCCGAGTGAGTTACACTGACTGACACAAGTAGTGAGACTATGGCAGCTGTCAGCGCGCTGCATGTCCGCGAGGCAACAGGATCAAACTGCAGGTGGGCTTTGATCTGCAGCCACAATTCTCTCAGCCTATCCATATTGAAAATGGCATTCTAATGAAGTAGGAAGAGCTCCTCTCCTTTCTAAGAGATTTATTTGTGAAACATTAGTTTGAAGGGTTTTTGGCAGCAATATTCTGATGACTGTCTAACGAGATATCTTACTGACCGCATCGTCCACTGAGGCTGAAGGCAGCTAGAGCTGGATTTTGCTGGTAGTTGAGAGTCTTCATGTCCATATTAAACATAGCACCTGTGCAGAAAATAAAGCCACGTGTGTCAGTAGCGGGGGCATTCTAATGCAGCTATTATTAATGCAACACAAGACTGCCTTTGAATGTGGCACTGTTTGGTTAGAAGTACAGAAATCTAAAGACTTCCATTTATATACCACCTTATCACTTCACTCAGCCACATCTCAAAGCGTTTCACATAAAGAATTACTCTCTGGAGTGCAGTGACTTCCCAGAAACCCATCACGTCTGGTCTGGTTTTCAGTCTCGTACTGATATTGTTGACCACTAAAAATTGGTTTTCGACCCGTGTCTTAACCTTCTCCACCCCCACACTGGCTGATAGTGTTTTGCTGACATCTGTTGTGTGCAGCGTGCACGGTGTCCTTGCATTAGGGCATCATGTCTTCGTAGACTTTAGCTTCAATTGGAGTGACAGATAAACAGCTTGAAATTAAGGATGTTCTGACAGGCTCTCTCTTTCATCTCAGAATCATTGGCCCCTGTGACCACTCCCCCCCCCCCCCCCCCCACCCACGCACCCACCCCCCTATCCACCCCACATCATCCCTGTCCCAGTACTGGGAAAGCATGGGGATACGAGACTGTGAGGGACTTGGTGGGGAACGAGGGCTTCAGATACTAAGCAAAGGACTGGTTAAGCAGGCTGGCAGAGGCAGTGATGTCATGGAGGGGGGAGGACCAGGAGAGAGGAGTTAGGAGTTTGAGAGTGTGTTGGTGAGAGAGTTGGGGGAGGCTTTTTCCAGGGGGTGAAGGTGTTGTTTGAGGCAGGCAGGGAGGGAAGGTGTTGTTGAGCAGGGGGTGAGGGTGTTGAGCAGGGGGTGAGGGGGGGTGAGGGTGTTGAGCAGGGGGTGAGGGTGTTGAGCAGGGGGTGAGGGTGTTGTTGAGCAGGGGGTGAGGGTGTTGAGCAGGGGGTGAGGGTGTTGTTGAGCAGGGGGTGAGGGTGTTGAGCAGGGGGTGAGGGTGTTGTTGAGCAGGGGGTGAGGGTGTTGAGCAGAGGGTGAGGGTGTTGAGCAGGGGGTGAGGGTGTTGAGCAGGGGGTGAGGGTGTTAAGCAGCGGGTGAGGGTGTTGTTGAGCAGGGGGTGAGGGTGTTGAGCAGGGGGTGAGGGTGTTGTTGAGCAGGGGGTGAGGGTGTTGAGCAGGGGGTGAGGGTGTTGTTGAGCAGGGGGTGAGGGTGTTGAGCAGGGGGTGAGGGTGTTGTTGAGCAGGGGGTGAGGGTGTTGAGCAGGGGGTGAGGGTGTTGTTGAGCAGGGGGTGAGGGTGTTGAGCAGGGGGTGAGGGTGTTGTTGAGCAGGGGGTGAGGGTGTTGAGCAGGGGGTGAGGGTGTTGAGCAGAGGGTGAGGGTGTTGTTGAGCAGGGGGTGAGGGTGTTGTTGAGCAGGGGGTGAGGGTGTTGTTGAGCAGGGGGTGAGGGTGTTGTTGAGCAGAGGGTGGGGGTGTTGAGCAGGGGGTGAGGGTGTTGAGCAGGGGGTGAGGGTGTTGTTGAGCAGGGGGTGAGGGTGTTGAGCAGGGGGTGAGGGTGTTGTTGAGCAGGGGGTGAGGGTGTTGTTGAGCAGGGGGTGAGGGTGTTGAGCAGAGGGTGAGGGTGTTGTTGAGCAGGGGGTGAGGGTGTTGTTGAGCAGCGGGTGAGGGTGTTGTTGAGCAGAGGGTGAGGGTGTTGTTGAGCAGGGGGTGAGGGTGTTGTTGAGCAGGGGGTGAGGGTGTTGTTGAGCAGGGGGTGAGGGTGTTGAGCAGGGGGTGAGGGTGTTGAGCAGGGGGTGAGGGTGTTGAGCAGGGGGTGAGGGTGTTGTTGAGCAGGGGGTGAGGGTGTTGTTGAGCAGCGGGTGAGGGTGTTGTTGAGCAGAGGGTGAGGGTGTTGTTGAGCAGGGGGTGAGGGTGTTGTTGGGCAGGGGGTGAGGGTGTTGTTGAGCAGGGGGTGAGGGTGTTGAGCAGGCGGTGAGGGTGTTGAGCAGGGGGTGAGGGTGTTGAGCAGGGGGTGAGGGTGTTGTTGAGCAGGGGGTGAGGGTGTTGAGCAGGGGGTGAGGGTGTTGAGCAGGGGGTGATGGTGTTGAGCAGGGGGTGAGGGTGTTGTTGAGCAGGGGGTGAGGGTGTTGAGCAGGGGGTGAGGGTGTTGAGCAGGGGGTGAGGGTGTTGTTGAGCAGGGGGTGAGGGTGTTGTTGAGCAGGGGGTGAGGGTGTTGAGCAGGGGGTGAGGGTGTTGAGCAGGGGGTGAGGATGTTGTTGAGCAGGGGGTGAGGGTGTTGTTGAGCAGGGGGTGAGGGTGTTGTTGAGCAGGGGGTGAGGGTGTTGAGCAGGGGGTGAGGGTGTTGAGCAGGGGGTGAGGGTGTTGTTCAGCAGGGGGTGAGGGTGTTGTTGAGCAGGGGGTGAGGGTGTTGTTGAGCAGGGGGTGAGGGTGTTGTTGAGCAGGGGGTGAGGGTGTTGTTGAGCAGGGGGTGAGGGTGTTGAGCAGGGGGTGAGGGTGTTGAGCAGGGGATGAGGGTGTTGAGCAGGGGGTGAGGGTGTTGTTGAGCAGGGGGTGAGGGTGTTGAGCAGGGGGTGAGTGTGTTGTTGAGCAGGGGGTGAGGGTGTTGTTGAGCAGGGGGTGAGGGTGTTGTTGAGCAGGGGGTGAGGGTGTTGTTGAGCAGAGGGTGAGGGTGTTGTTGAGCAGGGGGTGAGGGTGTTGTTGAGCAGCGGGTGAGGGTGTTGTTGAGCAGAGGGTGAGGGTGTTGTTGAGCAGAGGGTGAGTGTGTTGTTGAGCAGGGGGTGAGGGTGTTGTTGAGCAGGGGGTGAGGGTGTTGAGCAGGGGGTGAGGGTGTTGAGCAGGGGGTGAGGGTGTTGTTGAGCCGGGGGTGAGGGTGTTGTTGAGCAGGGGGTGAGGGTGTTGTTGAGCAGGGGGTGAGGGTGTTGTTGAGCAGGGGGTGAGGGTGTTGAGCAGGGGGTGAGGGTGTTGAGCAGGGGGTGAGGGTGTTGAGCAGGGGGTGAGGGTGTTGTTGAGCAGGGGGTGAGGGTGTTGAGCAGGGGGTGAGGGTGTTGAGCAGGGGGTGAGGGTGTTGTTGAGCAGAGGGTGAGGGTGTTGTTGAGCAGGGGGTGAGGGTGTTGTTGAGCAGGGGGTGACGGTGTTGAGCAGGGGGTGAGGGTGTTGTTGAGCAGCGGGTGAGGGTGTTGTTGAGCAGAGGGTGAGGGTGTTGTTGAGCAGAGGGTGAGGGTGTTGTTGAGCAGGGGGTGAGGGTGTTGTTGAGCAGGGGGTGAGGGTGTTGTTGAGCAGGGGGTGAGGGTGTTGAGCAGGGGGTGAGGGTGTTGAGCAGGGGGTGAGGGTGTTGAGCAGGGGGTGAGGGTGTTGAGCAGGGGGTGAGGGTGTTGTTGAGCAGGGGGTGAGGGTGTTGAGCAGGGGGTGAGGGTGTTGAGCAGGGGTGAGGGTGTTGAGCAGGGGGTGAGGGTGTTGTTGAGCAGGGGGTGAGGGTGTTGAGCAGGGGGTGAGGGTGTTGAGCAGGGGGTGAGGGTGTTGTTGAGCAGAGGGTGAGGGTGTTGTTGAGCAGGGGGTGAGGGTGTTGTTGAGCAGGGGGTGAGGGTGTTGAGCAGGGGGTGAGGGTGTTGAGCAGGGGGTGAGGGTGTTGTTGAGCAGGGGGTGAGGGTGTTGTTGAGCAGGGGGTGAGGGTGTTGAGCAGGGGGTGAGGGTGTTGAGCAGGGGGGTGAGGGTGTTGTTGAGCAGGGGGTGAGGGTGTTGTTGAGCAGGGGGTGAGGGTGTTGAGCAGGGGGTGAAGGTGTTGTTGAGCAGAGGGTGAGGGTGTTGAGCAGGGAGTGAGGGTGTTGAGCAGGGGGTGAGGGTGTTGAGCAGGGGGTGAGGGTGTTGTTGAGCAGGGGGTGAGGGTGTTGAGCAGGGGGTGAGGGTGTTGTTGAGCAGGGGGTGAGGGTGTTGAGCAGGGGGTGAGGGTGTTGAGCAGGGGGTGAGGGTGTTGAGCAGGGGGTGAGGGTGTTGAGCCGGGGGTGAGGGTGTTGTTGAGCAGGGGGTGAGGGTGTTGTTGAGCAGGGGGTGAGGGTGTTGTTGAGCAGGGGGTGAGGGTGTTGTTGAGCAGGGGGTGAGGGTGTTGAGCAGGGGGTGAGGGTGTTGAGCAGGGGGTGAGGGTGTTGAGCAGGGGGTGAGGGTGTTGAGCAGGGGGTGAGGGTGTTGTTGAGCAGGGGGTGAGGGTGTTGAGCAGGGGGTGAGGGTGTTGTTGAGCAGGGGGTGAGGGTGTTGAGCAGGGGGTGAGGGTGTTGAGCAGGGGGTGAAGGTGTTGTTGAGCAGGGGGTGAGGGTGTTGTTGAGCAGGGGGTGAGGGTGTTGTTGAGCAGGGGGTGAGGGTGTTGAGCAGGGGGTGAGGGTGTTGTTGAGCAGGGGGTGAGGGTGTTGTTGAGCAGGGGGTGAGGGTGTTGAGCAGGGGGTGAGGGTGTTGAGCAGGGGGTGAGGGTGTTGTTGAGCAGGGGGTGACGGTGTTGTTGAGCAGGGGGTGAGGGTGTTGAGCAGGCGGTGAAGGTGTTGTTGAGCAGGGGGTGAGGGTGTTGTTGAGCAGGGGGTGAGGGTGTTGAGCAGAGGGTGAGGGTGTTGAGCAGGGGGTGAGGGTGTTGAGCAGGGGGTGAGGGTGTTGTTGAGCAGGGGGTGAGGGTGTTGAGCAGGGGGTGAGGGTGTTGAGCAGGGGGTGAGGGTGTTGTTGAGCAGGGGGTGAGGGTGTTGAGCAGGGGGTGAGGGTGTTGTTGAGCAGGGGGTGAGGGTGTTGAGCAGGGGGTGAGGGTGTTGAGCAGGGGGTGAGGGTGTTGAGCAGGGGGTGAGGGTGTTGTTGAGCAGGGGGTGAGGGTGTTGAGCAGGGGGTGAGGGTGTTGTTGAGCAGGGGGTGAGGGTGTTGAGCAGGGGGTGAGGGTGTTGAGCAGGGGGTGAGGGTGTTGAGCAGGGGGTGAGGGTGTTGAGCAGGGGGTGAGGGTGTTGAGCAGGGGGTGAGGGTGTTGAGCAGGGGGTGAGGGTGTTGTTGAGCAGGGGGTGTGGGTGTTGTTGAGCAGGGGGTGAGGGTGTTGTTGAGCAGGGGGTGAGGGTGTTGTTGAGCAGGGGGTGAGGGTGTTGAGCAGGGGGTGAGGGTGTTGAGCAGGGGGTGAGGGTGTTGAGCAGGGGGTGAGGGTGTTGTTGAGCAGGGGGTGAGGGTGTTGAGCAGGGGGTGAGGGTGTTGTTGAGCAGGGGGTGAGGGTGTTGTTGAGCAGGGGGTGAGGGTGTTGTTGAGCAGGGGGTGAGGGTGTTGAGGATGAAGCTGGATGGTGAAGAAGTCTCTGTGGTGGCGAGCCCTGTGATTGCGAGGCTGAGGGAGGGCCGTGCGTGTGGGAGTTGATGTGCAGGGTAAGGCTAGCACTGAAGCTACAAACTGCAAGTATTCTAACCGACAGTTTTCTCATTTCACTACACCCTTCCTCTGCAACAACAAGCGCTCCTGAAATGACAAGACGCTTGCTGTTACATGGAGTGAAATTTACATTGTGCAGAAAGTTTATCATAACTGAAAATAATTAGCGTTTGTCAGATCCTCCCTCTTGTGGCCTCGTCCTGTTCTAAACCACTCGACACAACACAAGGGCGCATTACACATTCCCGCACATGAATTTCTTCCTTTTTCAAATGTATTCTTTATTCTGCACGACAGCCTGTATCCAGGAGAAACTGTGTTCCGGCCCACACCAGTGATTGGATTGGGCATTTTCAGGTTAAGAACATGCAAAGCTGGACCACAAATTTATACACTTACCTAGGTTTATGTAAAAGGTAGCAATCCCACACGGCTGCATGATCACTAAATAGGAGCTGATGGATGGCCAGTGCTGAACTGGCAGGGTCTAATTCACTGCAATCCTGAGGCCATTTTCAGTTTGTCTGTCCGCGGAGGGGGGGGTTGGCGGCGGGAATCTGCTAGGCTGTCTGGTGTCGTATGAACAGGAAAGGACAAGGCGGGGAATAAAATCCTTCATGAATTTCTAAAATGTAATTCTAGGCCGGGATTTTCCACTTCGGCAGAAATCTGGCATGAAATGGGCGAGGTTAGTTTTGCACCAGCCCTACCTCCCCCGTACTGACCCCGACGAAGTTTCCAGAGGTAGCCTGTGGCAGGAGGGCTGTGCAGGGCATGGCTGCAGTAACAGTGAAGCGGGGCTGGCTGTCTCCGGGGCTTCTGAAGAGAAGGGCTAGTTTTTAAAAATATCTTAAACTTTGCAGGTTGCGGGAGTGCGGTCTTCTTCCTTGTGATCAACTGCACTCCTTCAGGGGGCCTTTTAGAATTTAAACCCCTTCTCGCAGGGAATTACTGGCATTCATACTGTTCCTTGGTGGTCTATTCCGATTAACTTCCCATCCATCTGCTCAGCAGCGACGAGGAGGTCGAATGAATTCACTCCATTGTTGTGTGTTCTGAACTAGCCAAGCCATTTCAGTCACCAGTGTCCCTTTCTGTGACAAGTCACTATTGACATGTCTATCCAGCGCTTCTTTGGCCCCTTGCTCCGTGTACCTCTGTATGGCGGGCCATGAAGGGTCGTCGCTCTTTCCATTCTTCAAACATGCCCTCGGTACCCTGATCCACAAAAAGGAAAGAGTTGCATTTATACAGCGCCTTTCACCACCTGAGGACGTCCCAAAGCGCTCTACAGCCAATGAAGTACTTTTTGAAGTGTAGTTACTGTTGTAATGTAGGAAACGTGGCAGCCAATTTACGCACAGCAAGCTCCCACACACAGCAATGTGATAATCACCAGATCATCTGTTTTAGTGATAGTAGTTGAGGGATAAATATTTTACCCAGGACACCGGGGAGAACGCCTTTGAAATAGTGCCATGGAATCTTTTACGTCCACCTGAGAGAGCAGGTTTAACATCTCATCTGAAAGACGGCACCTCAGACAGTGCAGCGCTCCCTCAGTACTGCACTGGAGTGTCAGCTTAAATTTTTGTGCTCAAGTCTCTGGAGTGGGACTTGAACCCAATAGCTTCTGACAGAGGTGAGAGGGTAGAAGGATATACGGCAGCTCCATAACCTGACCACAGGGTAGAAGCGTAATATTGTAACTAATCAATCATCTGAGGCAACACATTCATCTCTCCCCCATTCCTGCACTGAAAAAAGGAGAAAACTTCATCAAGGGTATGATAAGCTGTCTTTCTCCAGCCTCCAACCTCCAAGACTACTAAGGTCAGACACCAGCTTTCTCTGCTATTCTGTCCGAGAGTGTGAGGGAGTTGCAGGAAGTGCCTGTCTAGATATGTAGCAGTGTTCAAGTATTCAGACTTGGGCTTTACAGAGGTACGGTTGCTATCCTTGCGTACATGTGACTTGTGTCTCTTAATTTACTTAACCTGCAGTTTTGGCCTTTGACCTACTCATCCTCAATTTACAAATGAAGTGCATCATTATTTGTTCCTCCTGAACTTGAAACCCGCCATCCTAAACCCTTCCTCCTTCTTGTATCCTCACTATATTGAATCATTTCCTACTCCAACTCATTCTTTCCCAACCTCAACACTGGAACTCCATAACCCCTCCTCACTCTTTCCTTCATCCTACAGTCTTGTAAACCCCAAGCCTGTCTTCATCCAACCCGTAGTTTATATTGTGTCCTCCTCTACTGTTTTCAACCTTGTTGGTGTCCTGGATTATGGCCCTTAACCCTTTACCTTTGTGGGGTCTAGCACTGTGTCCCTTGACCCTTTACCTCAGTGCTGTCCTGGACTATGGCCCTTGACCCTTTACCTTTGTGGGGTACAGCACTGTGGCCCTTGACCCTTTACCTTTGTGGGGTCCAGCACTGTGGCCCTTGACCCTTTACCTCAGTGGTGTCCTGCACTATGGCCCTTGACCTTTTACCTCAGTGGTGTCCTGCACTATGGGCCTTGACCCTTTACCTCTGTGGGGTCCTTTACTTATGTTTCTCAATTTATAAAAAGACAGGGTGAAAAACAGAATGATGGAGCTGATGGACAAGGCAGAAGCTGGAGTCTGTCAGTTGGCCTACTGTCCTTAACCAATGGCACAATCATTATTGTTGATCAGCCACTACATTTCTCAGGTCCATGGGTTGTTTTAATATTATTACATTACATAGGATATATGGCACAGAAACAGGCCATTTGGCCCAACCAGTCCATGCCGGTGTTTATGTTCCACTCGAGCCTCCTCCCGTCTTTCCTCATCTAACTCTTATCAGCGTAACCCTCGATTCCCTTCTCCCTTGTGCTTGTCCAGCCACCCCTTAAATGTATCTATACTATTCGCTTCACCCACTCCCTGTGGTAGCGAGTTCCACATTCTCACCACTCTCTGGGTAAAGAAGTTTCTCCTGAATTCCCTATTGGATTTCTTGGTGACTATCTTATATTGATGGCCTCTAGTTTTGCTCTTCCCCACAAGTGGAAACATTCTCTCTGTATCCACTCTATCAAAACCTTTCATAATTTTAAAGACCTCTATTAGGTCACCCCTCAGCCTTCTCTTTTCAAGAGAAAAGAGACCCAGCCTGTTCATCCTTTCCTGATATGTATACCCTTGCATTTCTGGTATTATCCTTGTAAATCTTCTCCACACCCTCTCCAGTGTCTCTATATCCTTTTTATAATATGGTGACCAGAATTGTGTGCAGTATTCTAAGTGTGGTCTAACCCAGGTTTGATATAAGTTTAGCATAACTTCACTACTTTTCAATTCTATCCCTCTAGAAATAAACCCGAGTGCTTGGTTTACTTTTTTATGGCCTTGTTAACCTGTGTTGATACTTTCAGTGATTTGTGTATTTGTACTCCGAGATCCCTTTGTTCCTCTTCCCCATTTAGATTCTTATTTTCCAAGTAATATGTGACCTCCCTATTTTTCTTACCAAAATGTAATATCTCACATTTATCTGTGTTGAAATTCATTTGCCAATTATTTGCCCATTCTGCAAGTTTATTAATGTCTTCTTGTAATTTGTTGCAGCCCTCAGTATTGACTTCCCCCCCACCCAATTATGTTATACTGATACATGCTGTGTTACCATATAATTATTAGAATTGTCTGCAGATTGTCACTTTGATGATGTAGGGATGTTTTGACAATGTGGCAATCTGCAAACGCAGCCTGCGATGTGGCATTGTCCAGCGAGCGTTGCAGCTTCACTACAGCATTCTCGCTGATATAGTTGTGGCCCTGCTAATCGTGGTGTGGCACTCGTCCTGAGTGGACACTTTGATTGTGTCATTTTTTAATGTTTGTGGTTAAAGTAGTAAATGGAAGCCTTGCTAGTCAAGATTACATAGGATATACGGCACAGAAGCAGACCAGTCCATGCCGGTGTTTATGCTCCACTCGAGCCTCCTCCTGTCTTTCCTCATCTAACTATCAGCGTAACCCTCTATTCCCTTCTCCCTCAGATGCTTGTCCAGCCTCCCCTTAAATACATCTATACTATTCGCCTCAACCACTCCCTGTGGTAGCGAGTTCCACATTCTCACCACTCTTTGGGTAAAGAAGTTTCTTCTGAATTCCCTATTGGATTACTTGGTAACTATCATATTGATGGCCTCTAGTTATGTTCTTCCCCACAGGTGGAAACATTCTCTCTGTATCCACTCTATCAACATTTTTCATAATTTTAAAGACCTCTATTAGGTCACCCCTCAGCCTTCTATAGACTCTGGAATAGTTCCCATGGATTGGAGTGTAGCTAATGTAGCCCCACTATTTAAAAAAGGTGGTAGAGAGAAATCGGAATTATAGACCGGTAAGCCTGACATCGGTAGTGGGGAAAATGCTCGAGTCCATTATAAAAGATGTAATAGCAGAGCACTTGGAAAACAGTGATAGGATCGGACAAAGTCAACATGGATTTACAAAAGGTAAATCATGCTTGACTAACCTACTGGAATTTTTTGAGGATGTAACTGATAGAATAGATAAGAGAGAACCAGTGGATGTGGTGTATTTGGACTTTCAGAAGGCTTTCGATAAGGTGCCACATAAGAGATTGGCGTGCAAAGTTAAAGCACATGGAATTGAGGGTAAGGTATTGACTTGGATAGAGAACTGGTTGGCAGACAGGAAGCAAAGAGTTGGAATAAACGGGTCTTTTTCCGAGTGGCAGTCAGTAACTAGTGGGGTATCGCAGGGATCAGTGCTAGGACCCCAGCTATTCACAATATATATTAATGATCTAGACGAGGGAACTAGATGTAATATCTCCAAGTTTGCAGACGACACAAAGCTGGGTGGGCGTGTGTGCTGTGAGGAGGATGCAGAGAAACTCCAGTATGATTTGGACAGGTTGGGTGATTGGGCAGATGCATGGCAGATGCAGTATAATGTGGATAAATGCGAGGTTATCCACTTTGGTGGCAAAAACAGGAAGACAGATTATTATCTGAACGGCAATAGATTGGGAAAAGGGGAAGTGCAACGAGACCTGGGTGTCCTTGTGCACCAGTCGCTGAAGGTAAGCATGCAGGTGCAGCAGGCAGTTAAGAAGGCAAATAGTATGTTGGCCTTCATAGCGAGGGGATTCGAGTACAGGAGCAAGGATGCCTTGCTGCAGTTGTACAGGGCCTTGGTGAGACCACACCTTGAGTATTGTGTGCAGTTTTGGTCGCCTTATCTGAGGAAGGATGTTCTTGCCATGGAGGGAGTGCAGCGAAGATTCACCAGACTGATACCTGGGATGGCAGGAATGACGTATGAAGAGAGATTGGGTCGATTAGGCTTATATTCGCTAGAGTTTAGAAGAATGAGAGGGGATCTCATTGAAACTTATAAAATTCTAACAGGACTAGACAGACTAGATGCAGGAAGGATGTTCCCGATGGCGGGAGAGTCCAGAACCAGGGGTCACAGTCTAAGGATAACGGGTAAGCCATTTAGGACTGAGATGAGGAAGAATTTCTTCACCAAGAGAGTGGTGAACCTGTGGAATTCTCTACCACAGAAGGCAGTTGAGGCCAATTCATTAAATATATTCAAGAAGGAGTTAGATATATTTCTTAAGGCTAAAGGGATCAAGGGATATGGGGAGAAAGCAGGGACAGGGCACTGAATTTGGATGATCAGCCATGATCTCATTAAATGGCGAAACAGGCTCGAGGGGCCAAATGGCCTGCTCCTGCTCCTATCTTCAATGTTTCTATGTTTTTTCAAGAGAAAAGAGACCCAGCCTGTTCACCCTTTCCTGATAGTATACCCTCGCATTTCTGGTATCGTCCTTGTAAATTTTCTCTGCACCCTCTCCAGTGCCTCTATATTCTTTTTATAATATGGTGACCAGAACTGTACGCAGTACTCCAAGTATGGTGTAACCAAGGTTCAATACAGCTTTAGCATAACTTCTCTACTTTTCAATTTTATCCCTCTAGAAATAAACCCTAGTGCTTGGTTTGCTTTTTTTATGGCCTTGCTAACCTGTGTCGCAACTTTTAGTGATTTGTGTATTTGTACTCCGAGATCCCTTTGTTCCTCTACCCCACCTAGACTCGCACCCTCCAAGTGATAAGTGACCTCCCTATTCTTCCTACCAAAATGTAATATCTCACATTTATCTGTGTTGAACTTCATTTGCCAATTATTTGCCCATTCTGCAAGTTTATTAATGTCCTCCTGTAATTTGTTGCCGTCCTCCTCAGTATTGACTTCCCCCCAATTTGGCATCATCCGCAAATTTAGAAATTGTGTTTTTGATTCCAAAGTCTAAATCATTAATGTAAATTGTGAACAGCAGTGGTCCCAGCACTGATCCTTGTGGAACACCACTATCCACCTTCTGCCACTGTGACTAGCTACCCTTTACTCCCACTCTCTGCTTTCTGTCCTGAATCCAGCCAGCAATCCATTCTGCTACTTGTCCCCTGACTCTGCATTCTCTGACCTTGTTCATCAGTCTATTATGGGGTACCTTAACGAGATGTGAAACCTTGCTTGTGTGCGGCGCGCACAGGCTCCAGCCTTCTAATTGTGCTGAATTACATTCAAGCCAGACTCTTTCATTCTGATACTACTGATACTTGCAGAAAAAGGAAAGCTTTTTGTAGTAAGTCAGCCCTATTGAGCGATAAGTTTCAGCCTTATCACCTCACACAGCCTATCTGAAACCACAGGACTCTAAAGCACAGAAACGTGCAGCCGGGCAACATTCACTTCGAACACTTCATCTTACTCAGAGTGGAAACTAAGACCAGGACTTGGGCCCAAGGCGGGTTTTGATCTGATGGCCCCTCTGCATTAACTATTTTTTCCATCCCCATCAACAGTTTTCAGACAAAAACAGACCTTTCAATATCAGATAGATCTGAAAAGTAACTTCTCAGGTACTGTGATCCAGAGTAGGTGCTCAGGAGGATGTCTGTTCCATCAAAATATTGGTGTCTGATTGTTTAATTGTAATAAACCAAGGACTGTGAGAACATGCAAATTAGTGAGGCCTCTGTAACACGGAGCATGAGCGAGGCCGTGCTGAATTCAAACTTGCTTGGGCATTATTGTGATATCCTGTAGCAGGCACAAGGTAGAGTCTGATCTTGCTGTACGAGAGGGGAACATTGCCTTCTTGTGATGTCATCAGAGGGATCAACGGTCAAAAACATATCTTAAAGTCTCCTCAGTTACTTTGCTGTAACTGTCTTTACAAACAGTTGCCAGTATACCTGTGTTTTGCAAGAAAATCATTTCCAGCACCAGCCTTTGAATTGCCTTTCACCTGGTCAACAGGTAGCCTCTCTGCAAAATCATAGATTGTTACAGCGTCGAAATAGGCCACTGGGCCCAGCACACCTGCACTGGCGGGCACAGCTACTGGACACGTATGGAACATAGAGAAGGTGCACAAGTTTGCTTTGCAAGTGAGGACTACCTAATAACTCACAGTTACAAAATTCTTCCCATCTGCAACTGGCCTAGATATTCCACTGTTGTGTCATCAGTGGGTAAATGCAGCATTTAGGAATGAAACCAGGAAACACTTTTTCACACAAAGGGTATTGAAACTCTATAACTTGCTCTCCCAAAAGGCTGTGGATGCTGGGGATCAGTTGACTATTTCAACATTGAGATTGACAGATATGTGTTGGGTGAGGGTATCAAGGGATATGGAGATAAGGCGGGTGAATGGAGTTGAGGTACAGATCAGCCATGATATCATTGAACAGTGGAACAGGCTCGAGGGGCTGAATGGCCTCCTCCTGTTCCTATAAGAAAGACAAAGAGGGGGAGAAAGCAACTAAACCGTAGGGGAATGCAGTGGATTGGAAAGTTTCCAGATTAGAAATGATCTTTTTGCACTATACTTGCCTACTGTACTCCCTCCCATGTAAACCTCATCACTGAGAGGGATTAGAACAGCATGTCATGGGAACACCATCCTGACTTGGACATATATCAGCACCACTTCTCAGGGCAGCCTGGGATGGGCAATAAATGCCAACCTTACCAGTATCACCCACATCCCGAGAGTGAATTAAAACAAACATTCCAGACACAACTGGCTCAACAAGTGTGCCACTGCTGTGTGGGAACGGATTAAACACCTTAAATGCCGGCAGCTAGCTCATGGGCACCAGGCTCCCAGAGTCCGAATGAAAAGAAAACTGATACAAAGGCAGATTAAGAAGTCTCTTAGCTTGCTGAAATGGCAGGTTTCTTGGCTGAAAAGAAATGATTGTGGTTCTGGCTCTGTGCAGCTGCCACTGAGCTGAGCGAACATCAGCACAGTTACTGGTCCCGGATGGTAGATCCTTGACCCTTGAATGTAAGTCAGAGGCTCAGAAGTGGTTGAACTTGGATGTTACACTTCATTCTCTCTCCTCGAGTGATATTTTTTATTAACGTACAAAGGCTGTTATTTATGCCACAGTGCTATTTATTCAGTTTTTTTTTGTTAAGTGACTGGAGGTTAAAAACATTGCTGCTAACAATAGCTCTTAGCTCACATGTGTTTGCTTTGTATTCCTGTGCGATGTTTCACTATTTGCATTTTCTCATTGCAGTTGATAAGCCCTACAAGTGTAGCTTCTGCGGGCGGAGCTATAAACAGCGTAGCTCCCTGGAGGAGCACAAGGATCGTTGCCACAGTTACCTGCAGAGTACAGGTCTCTGCACTCCAGGTCAGATGAATATCTTTTATGTATTTTCTAAAAGTGGATGGACTTTTATTTAAAACCTTTCAGATGTCAGGTGGCGATTGTAGAATGAACTGCGTAAAGTCACCGCAGCCCCACATACAGACGTATTTTCTTCTCTAGCCCCGTACGTTAAAGAAATTCTTCCTAATGCTGCACTGTTGGAGATGCCGTTAAACCAAAGCCCGGTCTGCCCTCTTGGGTGGGTGTAAAGAAGAGCAGGGGAGTTCTCCCGTGTCTCGGCCAAAATTTATCCCTCAACCAACATCTAAAAATAGATTATCTGGCCAGTTAATTCACTGGGATGGCAGGAATGACGTATGAGAGATTGGGTCGATTGGGCTTATACTCGCTGGAGTTTAGAAGAATGAGAGGGGATCTCATTGAAACTTATAAAATTCTAACAGGACTAGACAGACTAGATGCAGGAAGGATGTTCCCGATGGTCGGGGAGTCCAGAACCAGGGGTCACAGTCTAAGGATAAGGGGTAAGCCATTTAGGACAGAGATGAGGAGGAATTTCTTCACCCAGAGAGTGGTGAACCTGTGGAATTCTCTGCCACAGAAGGCAGTGGAGGCCAATTCATTAAATATATTCAAGAAGGAGTTAGATATATTTCTTAAGGCTAAAGGGATCAAGGGATATGGGGAGAAAGCAGGGACAGGGTACTGAGTTTAGATGATTAGCCATGATCTCATTGAATGGCGGAGCAGGCTCGAGGGGCTGAATGGCCTACTCCTGCTCCTATCTTCTATGTTTCTATGTATTGCTGTTTATGGGAGCTTGCTGTGCGCAAATTGGCTGCCACATTTCCTACATTACAACAGTGACTATGCTTCAAAAGTACTTAATTGGCTGTAAAGCACTTTGAGATGTCCTGAGATTGTGAAAGGCACGAGAGAAACGCAAGTCTTTCTTTATTTCTTTTAACTGCTGAGATTTAACGAGTTGTAAATGGTCAGAGTGTCAGTGTGACTCCACATCAGCGCCACCTTCTCAATATTATTCACTTTTCCCCCAGACATTTTCTTTTGACTGTTCTCTGTAGATTCATTTCAGCAAAGTTACCAAAGAAAGTTTGGAACCCAGGAAATTGTGCTATTCTGCTTCTGGGTGAAGTGCAGACCTGTTTAATGTGTCCCAAGTATTAAATCGCGGCACAGTTTAGCTGGTGGACACAACTGCTATTTCTGGGTGTAAGGTAGCAATTTTGGAATCGACCTCAAACCACTAACCTTGCAGTGTTAGAGGTTTTCTTTCCCATTACTGCCTTGGGAAGTGTTTTTTTCCTGTCAAATACAGGAATCCCTGTGGGATATGTGAGGATTTGCTTAGCTGACAGCAGAAGCTGAGACCGGTTTCCGAAGTGCGAAAAATAGGGAAAAGCGGTCAAATTCCGGTCGGGCAACGCCTCGATTTTAAAATTCTCATCCTCGTGTTCAAATCCCTCCACAGCCTCGCCCCTCCCTATCTCTGTAATCTCCTCCAGCCCTACAACCCTTTGAGATCTCTGCGCTCCTCCAATTCTTGCCTCTTGCGCATCCCCGATTTCCATCGCTCCACCATTGGCGGCCGTGCCTTCAGCTGCCTGGGCCCTAAGCTCTGGAATTCCCTCCCTAAACCTCTCCGCCTCTCTTTCCTCCTTTAAGACGCTCCTTAAAACCTACCTCTTTGATCAAGCTTTTGGTCACCTGCCCAAATATCTCCTTATTTGGCTCGGTGTCAAATTTTGTTTGATAATCGCTCCTGTGCAGCGCCTTGGGACGTTTTACTATGTTAAAGGTGCTATATAAATACATATTATTGTTGTTGTTGTGATAAACAAAACAATCTATCGCAACAGCTTGTAACTCACGACCATTGCAAACTCCACTTTGTAAAGCAGAATCTGTTGCTACCTGGCTTTATGTGAATCTCAGGCCTGTTGCTTCATATCTGTTTCACAAATCAGTGTGATCTTCTCCCAGTGCGTTTGGAACTCCTGACTGTGTACCTGTGACATTAAGATCACATTAAAAGGGGTCATTTTGTGAGTGGGAACTCTTGCCTCCGGTAGTGCATATTGAATGTGGAGGCAGAATTACTGCCCATGGTTTACCGACTGAGTCAAAAAATCGTGGGCAGTGCCTAACCAGGTTTCCATAAAGCACTGCTGGTGGGTGAAGCTCCCTGAACTGAACTCGGAAAATTACCCCATGAGGTCATTCAGTTCAGGTTACCTATTTATCAAAAGGCATATGAACTGTGGTTGACATTAGCTGTAACACTAATTGCACTTTTTCCATTACTGTAGGTTTAATTTCTTTTGGCAGTGCATGAGTTAATGCATTCACGTAAATCTTCTTCACATAAGATTCAGGGGGGAGAAAGCGTATACAATGGGCTGTTTGTCACTAGGAAGAACTAAAAGAGGAAAGATCATGGCCTAGAAATTCAGTAAGGCGCTGCAAGCTTTGCGCCCAGTTGCCGCCTAAAGAGGGCTTCTGCGCCAGTATAGGAGGTTGCGCTGATATTGAGATCGGCGGTAATGGCGGCGGTAGCCGGTAGCGCTGCGCCGGCACCGATGACGTCATCGGTGTGCGCAGTGCCCCGTTGCCGGCCCAACACCCATATTCAGTTGCCGCCGCCTCCTCCGTGGCGGCCGCTACTAACATCCGGAGACCAGGGCCTTACTGCAGCCTTACTGGGGCGCATAAAGGTGGAGGTGCGGCCGGCCGCTTTTTCGGCGGCCGCCTGCCCGCACCTCCTTCCCCGGCCTCCTCCACCACCCCCCCCCCCCCCCCCCCCCCCCCCCGCGGCATTGCCGGCTGCTTTCTGCGAGCCCGACACTTCTCCATGGTGCCGGGCTCATTTGCCGGCACAATCCAGCAGCGATCTCCCCGTTGCAGGCACCTCCACCTTAAGAGAAGGAGGAGGCCTGCAGTACCGCAGCCTGCCGCACCGCATCGGGTGGCGCAGCGGCACTTAGAGCGCTGATATTCAGTTTCAGCGCCCCAAGCGGGGGCGGGCACACCCTGGAATAGCGCCCGGTTCCGACTTGGGGCGCGAAAAGTGAATATTTGACGGTCGCACATGGCTCCGCGCCCAGCGCTAACTTTTGGCCGTTAGCCAGCTGGCGGGGCCATAGTGAATTTCTAGGCCCATGTACTGTGTCAGCCGTGGCCGTGGTAGCAATCTTGCCTCTAAGTCAGAAGGTCATGGGTTCAAGCCCCACTTGAGTCTCTAAGACTTAAGTACATAATCTAGACTGACAGTTCAGGGCTGCACTGTCAGCGAATGCCATCTTTTGAATGAGACGTTAAATTGAAGCCCAGTCTGCCCTCTCAGGTGGATGTAAAACATCCCACTATTTCAAGAAATGCAGGGGAGTTCTCCCGATGTCCTGGCCAACAACATCATCATTATAACAGATTGCCTGCTCATTTATTTAATTTTCTGTGCACAAATTGGGTGTCATGTTTCATACATTACAACAGTGACTACAATTCAAAAAATACTTCATTGGCTGTGAAGCACTTTGAGATGCTGTGAAAGGCATTAAACAAATGCAAGTTCTTTCTGAGTGAGGGAGACAAGAAAGAATGCACCAGAAAGTGAAAGAGGTTGGAATCTAGACATGGAAGAAGAATTGCCTGTCAGATGACTGGCTTTTCTTGTACCTCACCTATCGAGGAATGTAAGAAAAGTGCTGGGGAAATGGAAGCAGTGTTCAATTCTTGGACAGAATAGGGCTTTATAGAGCGTTAAAGAAAGACATGCTTAGCTTGAAAGACCAACTAAACTTCTTGAAGCAACTTTAGCAGTGGGGAGCATGGGAGTTCCACTTGAGCTCAGAGGAAAAAGTGAAAGAATGATGATATACTAAGAAGGATTTAAGATTGAGCCATCGAAGGTAGAGGTGGGAGCTCTTGGTTACACTGACGAGAGACAAAGAAATTGATCCTACTGCAGCGTCAGCAGGACCACTACTCATCGTGTAAACGGTACACTAAAAGCGTCCTTGTTTCAGCCTTCCTAACAACTGAGTGCAAGAAAGTGGCAGCCAAAAAACAAGAGAAGAAAAGCTCAGTTAGAACATAAGAAATAGGAGCAGGAGGAGGCCATTTGGCCCTTCGATACTGCTCCGCCATTCAGTAAGATCATGGCTGATCTTCTACCTCAACTCCACCTTCTCACACTATCCCCATATCCCTTGGTTCCCATAGTATCCAAAAATCTATCGATTGGAGACATGTAGCAGAATCTGTGGTGGTGGAATGGCATAGCACCAGTTTGATGGCTTACTGAGTTTATATGATACGCATGAAGTGGGTGTGTGGAGGGTTGCCTTGTTTGACAAAGAGCCAGCATAGGCACAATGGGCCAAATGGCCTTTTTCTGTGCTGTATCATTCTATGATTCTATGATCAGGACCTTCAATGTGTGAGACTGAATGGACCATTCTCATACCATTCTGGAACCAGTATCCTGCAGCTCCAACTCCAGTCAACAATTGTCCTGTGGACTCCCCTCTAGGGCCAAGCTGCAGGCAACTTTCCCACTGCCAGCCACCCACCCCCAGCACCGTGACCTCACTCCCTGCACATGTTTACCAGCCGTAGGGAGCCCATTCCAATGAGGATTGATGTTTTCAGGACCTAATGAGTAAATAAAAATTGTCCCCCAATAATCTTCCAAAAATACTTGGGGTAAATTCCCAAGTTCATGCTACCAGCAGACAATCTCGGCCACTGGTCAACATCTGTTGTCAGGAAATTACTAGAGTCTATAATTAAGGATAGGGTGACTGAACACCTTGAAAATTTTCAGCTGATCAGAGAGAGCCAGCATGGATTTGTAAAGGGTAGGTCGTGCCTGATGAACCTGATTGAATTTTTTGAAGAGGTGACTAAAGTAGTGGACAGGGGAATGTCTATGGATGTTATTTATATGGATTTCCAGAAGGCATTTAATAAAGTCCCTCATAAGGGACAGTTATCTAAGATTGAAGCCCAAGGAACTGAAGGCAAATTATTGACCTGGTTAGAAAATTGACTGAGCGGCAGGAGACAGAGATTAGGGATAATGGGTAGGTGCTCTAATTGGCAGGATGTGACTAGTGGTGTCCCGCAGGGAGTGGTGTAGTGGCCTCAACTATTCACTGTATTTATTAACGACTTAGGTGATGCGATAGAAAGCCATATATCCAAGTTTGCCAATGACACAAAGGTAGGCGGCATTGTAGGAGGTGTAGATGAAAGCATAAAATTACAAAGAGATATTAATAGATTAAGTGAATGGGTAAGACTATAACGAATGGATTTCATTGTAGGCAAGTGTGAGGTCATCCACTTTGGACCTAAAAAGGATAGAAAAGGATACTTTCTAAATGGTGAAAAGCTAGAAGCAGTGGATGTCCAAAGAGACTTAGGAGTCCAGGTACATAAATCATTAAAATAATGATTTTACAGAAAATAATCAAAATGCTGGCCTTTATATCTAGAGGACTAGAATCCAAGGGGGTAGAAGTTATGCTGCAGCTGCACAAAACCCTGGTTAGACCACACCTGGAGCACTGGGAGCAGTCCTGGGCACCACACCTTAGGAAGGATATATTGACCTTGGAGGGAGTGCAGCGTAGGTTTACTGGACTTCAAGGATTACATTACGAGGAGAGATTACACAAACTAGGGTTGTATTCCCTGGAATTTAGAAGATTAAGGGGTGATTTGATCAAAGATATTAAGGGGAACTGATAGGGTAGATAGAGAGAAACTATTTCCGCTGGTTGGGGAGTCAGGGACTAGGGGGCATCGTCTAAAAATTAGAGCCAGACCTTTCAGGAGAGAAGTTAGGAAACACTTCTACACACAAAGGGTGGTAGAAGTTTGGAACTCTCTTCTGCAAACGGCAATTGATGCTGGGTCAATTGTTAATTTTAAATCGGAGATTGATAGCTTTTTGTTAACCAAAGGTATTAAGGGATATTGGCCAAAGGTGGGTATATGGAGTTAGATCGCAGATCAGCCATGAAAATCACATTCAAAACATGGAAGTGTTTTGTGGTCCCAGAAACCAGGGTGTGCTGAGTGGGTAAATGTCTCAAAAAATTAAAGACTATTTTATTATTTAGTCACTGAAAAATTGCCAGTCTCAGTGTTATAAAAAAATACAGACAGATACTTCCCTCCGAGATCCAAAGTGCTGATGTTTCTGAGGTTCTGCTGCTGTACTGAATTATTTGGATTGTGCCCTTGCCTTGACGGTGCTCTTTTTAAAATTTAACATCCTGTGCACCCTGATAGTCCCTTGCAGTTGCTGACTCAACCTTCCCTCGTTATCTCCTGTGGAAGTTTGTGGGTCCCATCCTCAGCTCCAAAACCTCATCACATTTCCTAAAATGCTGCCTAGCAGAGTTTTACGTGTTGGTCAGTGAAATTGACTGTCCTCATGCTTTAAAAAAACAGATATTGCAGACGCTGCAAAAACAGACAATGGTGCAAACACGCAGCAGGTCAGGCAGCATCTGTGGAGAGAGGAAGGTCAGGTTAACATTTCGGAACCGGTTCTCATGAAGATACATAGGGCAGAATTTTCATTGGGCCGTGGAGGCGGGATTGGAGGCGTGTGGGAGGTTAAAATCTCGAAATCAGGGGGCACAAACCCAACCCGCCTCCATGCCAGTTTCAAAGGAGGCGGATACCCGACCTGTGCTGGGAGCCGCCTCCCCGAGGCAGGAAGGGGATTAGTGCCAATTAACTGCCAATTATCTGTCAAAAGCTCTTGACAGATGAAATGTCAATCTGTGACGTCACCTGTTGCCGGGTGGCCCTTAATTGGCCTGTGAGCCCGAAAATCGAGTGGGTTGGCCACAACTCGATGGAGGCGGGACTACAACCCCAAAAGTTGTAGTCCCGCCTCCTACACGCCTCCAGTATCAAAATCCAGCCCATAGACCTGATCGAATTGAAACATATAAAATTCTTAAGGGGCTTGACAGGGTTAATGCTGGGAAAATGTTTCCCCTGGCTGGGAAATCTAGAACACGGGGTCACAGTCTCAGAATAATCGGTTGGCCATTTAGATAAGGAGAAATTTCTTCACTCAAAGGTTGTGAATCTTTGAAATTCTCTACTCCAGAGAGCTGTGGCGGCTCAGTCATTGAGTATTTTCAAGACAGAGGTCAATAATTTTGGGGGAATTAAGGGATATGGGGTTAGTGTGGGAAGGTGGAGTTGAGGTAGAAGATCAGCCATGATCTTATTGAATGGTGGAGCAGGCTCGAAGGGCCAAATGGCCGACTCCAGCTCCTAGTTCTTAAGTTCTTGTGTAACGTAAACCCTCCTTTCCTCTCCCCACTGCCCAGCTGGATAAATGAAACGTCATTTATAGTGGTTCAGAAACTTGTTAGCTGCTTGATCAATGTTACGTAGGATTACATAGGATATAAGGCACAGAAACAGGCCATTCGGCCCAACCAGACGATTCCGGCGTTTATGCTTCACTCGAGCCTCCTCCCGTCTTTCCTCATCTAAATCTATCAGCATAACCCTCTATTCCCTTCTCCTTCAGATGCTTGTCCAGCCTCCCCTTAAATACATCTATACTTTTCGCTTCAACCACTCCCTGTGGTAGCGAGTTCCACATTCTCACCACTCTCTGGGTAAAGAAGTTTCTTCTGAATTCCCTATTGGATTTTTTGGTGACTATCTTATATTGATGGCCTCTAGTTATGCTCTTCCCCACAAGTGGAAACATTCTCTCTGTATCCACTCTATCAAAACCTTTCATAATTTTAAAGACCTCTATTAGGTCACCCCTCAGCCTTCTTTTTTCAAGAGAAAAGAGACCCAGCCTGGTCACCCTTTCCTGATATGTATACCCTCACATCTCTGGTATCTTCTCTGCACCCTCTCCAGTGCCTCTATATCCTTTTTATAATATGGCGACCAGAACTGCACGCAGTACTCCGAGTGTGGTCTAACCAAGGTTTGATACAGGTTTAGCATAACTTCTGTACTTTTCAATTCTATCCCTCTAGAAATAAACCCGTGTGCTTGGTTTGCCTTTTTTATGGCCTTGCTAACCTGTGTCGCAACTTTTAGTGATTTGTGTATTTGTACTCCGAGATCCCTTTGTTCCTCTACCCCACCTAGACTCGCACCCTCCAAGTGATAAGTGACCTCCCTATTCTTCCTACCAAAATGTAATACCTCACATTTATCAGTGTTGAACTTTATTTGCCAATTATTTGCCCATTCTGCAAGTTTATTAATGTCCGCCTGTAATTTGTTGCCGTCCTCCTCAGTATTGACTATCCCTCCCCCCAATTTGGCATCATCTGCAAATTTAGAAATTGTGTTTTTGATTCCAAAATCTAAATCGTTAATGTAAATTGTGAACAGCAGTGGTCCCAGCACTGATCCTTGTGGAACACCACTACCCACCTTCTGCCACTGTGAATAGCTACCCTTTACTCCCACTCTCTGCTTTCTGTCTTGAAGCCAGCCAGCAATCCATTCTGCTACTTGTCCCCTGACTCCGCATTCTCTGACCTTGTTCATTAGTCTATTATGGGGTACCTTATCAAAGGACTTTTGAAAATCTAGATAAATTACATCTACTGCATTACCCTTGTCTACTCTCTCTGTTACCTCTTCAAAAAACTCAATAGGGTTGGTCAAGCAAGATTTTTACTTTTAAAATCCATGCTGACTATTCATTTTTATACTTTTTGTTTCTAGATGTTCTTCTATTCTCTCCTTTAGTAGGGATTCCATTATTTTTCCTACCACCGATGTTAAGCTGACTGGTCTATAATTCCCAGGACATGTTCTATCCCCCTTCTTAAATATAGGTATTACGTTAGCTGTCCGCCAGTCCTCTGGGACTACACCTTTTTCTAACGAATTATTAAATATGTATAGTCATGCCTCTGCTATCTCTCCCCTAGATTCTTTAAAAATGCGTGGATGTAATCCATCCGGATCAGATGCACTTATCTCATTACTCATCTCATCATCCGATGTCATGTCCACCTGTTCTATCTCCCTGGTAAATACTGAAGCTAAATAATAATTTAATATTTCTGCCATCTCTCTATTGTTACCTGTGGTATTGTCCTGCCCATCCTTTAATGGCCCTATTTTCATCCCAACCTTCCTTTTTTTATTGATGTGCCTATAAAATATTTTACTCTTTTGTTTTATGTTCCTTGATAATTTAATTTCACAGTTCCTCTTTGCCTTCCTAATTGTTTTTTTGACTTCTCTCCTAATCCCTTTGTATTCTCTCTTATCATGCACTCCTCTGCTGTCTATGTACTTAATGTACGCCTCTTTCCTTACCCTCAATTATTCCCTTATGTCCCTATTCCTCCATGGAGTCTCATTAGTGTTTAGTTTGTTCTTTCCTTTTAGCAGAATATATTTTTCCTGTACTCTGTTGAACACCGTTTCCCATTGTCGTTCTACATCGCTGTTTGCCAATATTGTTGCCCATTTTATCTTCCCGGTTCTATTCTCAGCCCCTCAAAATCAGCTTTTCTCTAATCTATTAACCTGGTTTTCATCATACTTATGTCCTTCTCTATTATCATCTTAAAGCATATTATATTATGGGGCTGGATTTTGCCAATGGGGGCGCGTTGGGGGCAGGACTGCTGGTTTTCAGGTTTCAGTCCCGCCCCCAACAACGTCTGACCAACCCACGCTATTTTCCCTTGATTGACCTTGTTAAGCCCGCCCTGCAGGCTTACCAGCCAATTAAGGGAAAGCCGGTGACAGAGGACGTCAGCATATGACGTTTCATCTGTCATCCGCAGACCCACTGCTCGCCTCGCTGACCCTGGCGAGGTTCGCAGCCGTCGGGAAGCCCTCACTTGCAGGGGTAAAATGGGGATAAGCCTCAAAACTGCCTGTTAACTACCTGTTAACAGGCAGTTAATTGGCTCTAATCCCTGATGTAAGAAAAAGGAGTCTCACACATCAAGTAACTTTAAAGTAAGCTTTAAGCAACTTATAATCACACTATATACAAGAGAGGTCTTCACCATGCCTCTGGTAGAAGCCCCTTACAATACTGAGCAGTTCAGTATTTATACCAGTCCAACAGGAAGTGATGTATGACAGGAAGTGATGTATGTACAAAGTTCACAGGAAGTGACATAACTTCCCGGAAGTTATCATTATTATCACATTCTTCCCTCCTGCAGGATTAGAAGGTTGTGGTCTTCCTTTTGTTCCGCAGCCGCCGAACGAGGAAGAGTCGCACCTGTTTGGGTTCCCGTCGTAGAGGGTCGCTGGTCCGCTTACATGCGGTTGGCCATTGGTCAGAGTCTGTGTGGCCTGGATTACCCTGTGAAGGGTCGGGGAGATCATGGCTTCGTGTACGAGCCCCAATAGGTTCAAAGTCGGTCTGCCTCTATTCAGAGGGAGGTGCAGAGCTGGTCTGTGGCGGATCAGTACTTTCGTGCGCGGTACTGGGAGGGTCGCAACTTTGAGTACGGGGTTCTACCGGCACCAAGCTAGTTGGTGGCCGATCAGGATCCTGGAGAGGGGTACCCGATAGGTTCCAAGAGTTTCCTGGTAAAATACCATCTCCCGATGTCCCACTAGGTCCTGGTGGGCAGGGAGCCAGATCCCGTAATGATACGGTAGATTCTCGGCCGTCGGGATATCGTATGTTTGCATAGGTGGGGTTGGCATCGGTTAGTTCGACCTCGTCTACGAGAGGGTCATTTTTAGACGTCCGAACGTATCTTCGGAGTAGAAAAGGTCCAGGAGTAGTTAGCCATGACGGGAGTGATGTCCCATGAGATGAGCGACGCTGGAATCCAAAGAACCGCTCATGAGGTGTAGTATTTGTGGCTGTAGAAAGAAGGGACCGTATAGAGTGCAATGCATCCGGAAGCACTGCTTCCCATTGCTGGTCTGGTAGGCCCCGAGATCTTAAAGCAAGACGTACGGAATTCCAGACGATACCGTTATACCTCTCTACCTGCCCATTTCCGATGGGATGGTATGGTGTTGTTTTGCTTGTAGCAACTCCCCGTTCTGAGAGGTAGTCCTTGAGTTCCTTTGACATAAAGGATGGACCCCGATCTGAGTGAATATAAGCCGGCATGCCACAGAGAGAAAATACCTGCTCAAGGCAGCAGATTACTGTGGACGCCAGCATATTGGAGCAGGGGAAGGCAAACGGAAAACGTGGATATTCATCAATCATGGTGAGCAAATATGTGTTCCGAGTGGAAGAGGGCACTGGGCCCTTAAAATCGATGCTAAGTCGTTGCATCGGTTGGGTTGCGTGTATGAGCATACCATCTGAGGGGCGGAAGAACTGAGGTTTTAATTCCGCACAAAGCCGGCATTCTGAGCATATTTTCTTTACATCTCCAGTAGAAAAAGGGAGATTCCGTGATCGTACGAAATGTAGCATGCGCGTAACGCCAGGATGGCACAATCCATTATGGACATCTATAAGAGTAGAGGACGACATAGCGGAGCAGAATGCCCGTGTGAGGGTGTCCGGGGCCACATTCTCCTTGCCAGGTCAATAGTGAATGGTATAACCAAAAGAGGCCAGTTCCATCCTCCAAAGTTGTATTTTATTATTCTTAATTTTGGTTCGTTTTCGATTATCGAGCATGAAGGCGACTGATCGCTGGTCCGTGATTAATGTAAAGTGCTGGCGAGCTAGAAAATGGTTCCACTTCCGTACTGCCTCTGTGATGGCTGTGGCTTCCTTCTCAACCGGAGGATAATGTAGCTCGGCACCTTGTAAGGTCCTGGACATAAATGCTACAGGACGACCTTCCTGATTTAGAGTAGCCGAGATCGCCACCTCCGAGGCATCACATTCGACTATGAAAGGGAGATTCTCATCGATGGAGTGAAGAGCCGCTTTCTTCAAAGGTTAAAGGCTGCAACAGCCGCTGTTTCCAATGGAAATGATCTAGCATGCAGCAAGGGTTGGATTTTGTCTGAAAAATGAGGAATCCATTCAGCGTAGTATGCAAACAGACCGAGAGCCCGACGTAAAGAAGCCGGATTCTTAGGTGACGGGAGCTCTTGGAGCGGGCGAAGTCTTTCTGGGTCTGGCTTAATGATACCATTGCCTACGCAGTAGCCAAGGATGTTGATGGTCGGTTGCGACTCAACAGACTTAGATTCATTCAAGGTTAAGTTACGGCGATGGAGGGCATCCCGAAATTTTTGGAGGTTGGCGTCGTGTTCCTGTTGATCGTGACCTGCAATAGTAATGTTATCAAGATAGGGAAAAGTGTCCCTTAGGTTTTCCTGTTTAACCAGGCCATCCATTGCCCGTTGGAAGACAGCCACTCCACTAGTAACCCCGAATGGGAGGCGACGAAATTGGTACAGCCGTCCATTAGCCTCAAAGGCCGTGTACTGCTTATCTGAGACCTTCAAGGGTACCTGATGATAGGCACTTTTTAAATCGTAAGTTGAGAACACTTTGTATTCGGCCAGTTTATTAACCATATCATCAATGCGTGGCAATGGGTAGGCGTCCAAGTCAGTATATTGATTGATGGTTTGCGAATAATCAATGCATAGTCGTTGTTTGTGAGGTTTTAGAGGGTTCTTGACAATGACGACTTGAGCCCGCCAGGGCGACGAACATGGTTCAATGATATCCTCTGCTAGAAGTCGAGAGATTTCAGCCGCAATAAAAGATTGGTCTTCCTGATTAAAGCGCCGCGATTTCATTATTATTGGTTTGCATCGAGGCGGAATACTGGCAAATAATGAGGGTTCATCAAGTGAAGCTGCTGACCATGCACAAAACGGTAATTTAGACGGTATATTAGAAATAGTAAGTCCAGGTTTGGATCCGCCGAACTCAATGGTGAGTTTCTTATGCTGTTTTTGGAAATCCAGCCCTAAGAGGAGATCACTACATAAGTCCTTGAGCACCGAAAGTCGGGTGGAGGGATACAGGCGACCATTAAGTGTCATATCAACAACACAAAAGCCGGAGGTTCTGGTATTAAGTGATGACTGAGCCATTGCAATTGCCTGGTCCGATGGGAAGACATGTAGTTTCAATTTCGCAACAATCTGTTCTTTAATGAAACTATCAGTACTTCCTGAGTCAATTAAGGCATCTAAGGTATGCCCTTTAATTGAAACTTTTGTAGCTGCATGAAACAGGTTCTGTGGGCAAGCAGCTGTAATTGGTGTCGTTGCACAGAGAGTGGCTGAAACTCTCGGTGTGCTTCTTCGGGAGAGAGCTCGAGAGGAAGCTTGATAGGTCCTAGCTGGAGCATCTTGATAGGCCCTAATTGGGGCAGTTCGGTAGGCCTTAGCTGGATAGGCCCTCGTAGAGGCTTTTGATTGGCAAACTTTAGCTAAGTGTCCTTTTTTTTTGCAATAACTGCAGATTGCATTGCGAGCAGGGCAGAATTTCCTAGGGTGAAAAGCATCTCCACAAAAGAAGCATTCCTTCCTAGATTGCCAAGAGGCTGCTAAAGTGGGGTCATCCTCCTCTCCTTCATCAGAATTATCAGAATTAGGTTCCTCCATGATAGGGTTCACCTGAGACCACTTGAATTGTCTGGTTGCAGTTACAGCAGCAGATCGAGATCTGGGCAGCTGATAGAGGTCTGCATTTTTCTTTGCCAAATCCAGAGAACAAGCTAGGTCAAAAGCTTTTTGTAGCTCAAGTGTTTTACTTTCTAGCAGACGCTGGCGTATAAATGGAGAGGCAATCCCGCAGATGAAAGCATCACGAATCATTTCTTCGCGGTACAGCTCAGCTGAGGCTGCCTGAAAGTTACAATCTATGCTGAGCCTGCGAAGTTCTTGAAGGAATTCGTTAATCGATTCCCCTGGCCCTTGTCGGGCTGTGGCCAGTAGATGTCTAGCATAAACCTCATTTGGGGTCTTGGCATACAGTTTCTTAAGTGCCCGAATCACCTCATCGTAATTATCCCATTCATCAACATATTCAAACACTGTTGGGGTCACATAGTTGATAAGTATCCTCAGTTTAGTAGGAGCATTCGCTTTACATTCATCCAGAAAATTCTCAAAAGTACGGTACCAATGCTTCCATACCCTGCCAGCTGCTGGTGTGTTCGGGTCCAAGTCCAGACGAGTAGGTTTAAGGATGTTTTCCATGATGGGTGGTTCCCTGGATCCTTAACTCCGAGTTTGTCCGAAGGTCTAGTATTTGTGAGTGTAAATACTAAGTTACTTAAATTGATGTAAGAAAAAGGAGTCTCACACACCAAGTAACTTTAAAGTAAGCTTTAAGCAACTTATAATCACACTATATACAAGAGAGGTCTTCACCATGCCTCTGGTAGAAGCCCCTTACAATACTGAGCAGTTCAGTATTTATACCAGTCCAACAGGAAGTGATGTATGACAGGAAGTGATGTATGTACAAAGTTCACAGTTCATAGTTCACAGTTCACAGGAAGTGACACATAACTTCCCGGAAGTTATCATTATTATCACAATCCCCTTCCCGCCTCGAGGAGACGGGTCCCTGCGCGAGTCGGGGACCCGCCTCCTGGGAAGATGGCACGGAGGCGGGTTGGGAGCGGGGTCGGTACCTGCTCCCAGTTTCTGCCATTTTCCTGGCAGTCCCGCCTTCCCAGGGCTGGGAAAATTCCCCCCATGGCCACTATTGCCTATATGTTCCCCTACTTTTACTTCTCTTATCTGCTCTGGCTCATTCCCCATAACTAGATCCAATAGCGAATCCTCCCTTGTTGGGTTTTTTACGTATTGGGTTAGAAAGGAGTCCTGTAGACATTGTAGGAACTCCACTCCCTTATCCCCTTTACATACCTCCAATTAATATCGGGGCAGTTGAAATCTCCCATGATTATTATTCTATGTTGTTTACTCATTTCTCTCATTTGTCTGTATATTTCTTCCTCCACCTCCCTTCCACTATTAGGTGGTCTGTAGACTACGCCTATTAGTTTGATTGATCCTTTATTATCTTTTATCTCTAACCATATGGATTCTATTTTTGTCTTGTTGATATCTACATCCCTTTTTTCTACTGCCATTATGTTATCCCTAATAAGCACAACTACTCCACCTCCCCTTTTTCCCTCTCTATCTTTTCCAAATATGTTATACCCTGCAATGTTCAATTCCCAGTCCTGATTTTTCTGTAGCCATGTCTCAGTAATCCCTACTATGTCTGGTTCCTCCCAACGCATGATTCCCTCCAGCGTCCCTGTTTTATTATGGACACTGTGTGCATTGCTGTACAGTTGAACTTATTTTTAATAGGATTTCCTCTCACTTTATGTTTAACCATCTTTTTAGACTCTTGCGGGGGGGGAAATTCGGTTGCTTTGCGCCTCCCGTTAGTGCCCTAAGAGGGCGTTAATGAGGCGCAAAGCAACTAGCGCCCGGGCGCGGCAATGTTTGCGCCGCTCGCGAAATTGACCAGACTTTTTGCGGCAGCACTAAACACTACCGCCATGATCTCCTGCGCCCGCAGATTGTGATGTCAGTCAAGCATGCAACGCCCCGGTAGCGCCCTGGACCAAGTATTTAGTGGCGCCCCCTGCCTTACCGCTTGCCGCTAGCAATGACAGGTTGAGGGGAGCGTTTTGCAGTCGGGAAGGGACTGGGGGAGCGCTATTTAAAGGCGACCGCTTCCTGCCTTTTTTTGCCGGCGACATTTTTGCACCACGCATTCTGAGAGAGAGAGACTGACTTCTGGAGAGATTCAACGCTGTGTGAAGGAGTTTTGGGTACATTTTGATTTGACCTTCCATGCATCGATTTAGAAGAGACTATGGGGGCTGCACTCTGAGCTCGTTCCCTGGGCCTCTCCATTGTTCTTTCCAGCAGATTTGATGTACAGGTCTCTCCAGGCCGAGATTCAAGGCTGCAATGAGCAGGGTGTGGATGGAGAGCAAGATCGACCCTCCCCTTTAAGAACTGGCTGGCGCCAGTCTGTCTGTGTTCCATTGCTGACTGACATCACATGAGCTTCGCCAGCGCTGTGAGGTAGCGCCTCGCTCCTCGGCGTTAGCTCCTTAAGAGAGGTGTGTAGCGCCTGATTTAGCGCTCCAATCACCTCCAGGGGCAATAGAAGCCAAGTTTGCAGTCGGAGGCGATAATTAGCGCCAGGCGCTAAACTTTGCGCCCGGCCGATAATTGCGCCCCAAACGGGGCGATACCGAATTTCTCCCCCCTGTTCTATAACTCTATTTGCTCCCTTGCCGTCAATGTCCTCCCTTACTTTATTCTTTCCTATGCTCACTTTTCCTGTTTTGTTTATATTTAGGCTGCTTATGTTTCTTGTAGATCCCTCCCCCCCTTCCTAGTTTAAAGCCTGTGCCTATTTACCCTTTCTGCTAGGACACGGGTTCCATCCCGGTTCAGGTGGAGCCCGTCCCATCGGTACAGCTCCTTCCTGTCCCAGAACTGGTGCCAGTGTCCCACGAAAAGGAACCCCTCTTTCCCACACCAGCCCTTTAGCCACATGTTAATTCTCCTGATCTGTCTGCTTCTATGCCAATTTGCACGTGGCTCGGGCATTAATCCAGGAATTATTACCCTTGAGGTCCTGCTTTTTAATTGAGAGCCTAACTCCTGAAACTCTTTCAGCAGGACCTCCTCCCTGTTCCTACCTGTGTCGTTTGTTCCAACATGGACCATGACAACTGGATTTTACAATGTGAGAGCATTATTTTGGTGTGTTGTGATTGGCTTGGTTTCTTGTGTCCACACGGTCAAATTTACAATGTGCAAAATTGCCCAACCCAAGGGGGGAGTTTTCCCAGCCCTGGGGACTGCCGGGAAAATGGCAGAAACTGGGAGCGGGTACCGAACCTGCTCCCAACCCGCCTCCGTGCCATCTTCCCAGGAGGCGGGAAGGGGATTACAGCCAATTAACTGCCTGTTAACAGGTAGTTAACAGGCAGTTTTGAGGCTTTTCCCCATTTTACCCCTGCAAGTGCGGGCTTCCCGACGGCTGCGAACCTCGCCAGGGTCAGTGAGGCGAGCAGTGGGTCTGCGGGGGTGAGAGGGATCGAAAAGTCCGCTGTGGAGGTGAGTGATAGGTGCAAGTGTGAAGAGGTAAGTATGTGAGGTGAGTGAAAAGTGTTAGAAAAAGTTTCCTTCCCTTTGCTTCTTTCTGCAGGTTTCAACCCTTGGGGATCCGGAGGTGCCTCATCTCAACGGCAGAGATGACAGAATGGCTGCTGCACTCTCAGATGTAGCAGCCATCTGCTTTCTGCTGAGGAGAGAGGCTTGGTGAGTCTTCAGTACAAGGGCTCACCTTAGAACAGAGGTTGTCAGTGTTTGACAGCTTCTCAAAGCTGTCAAACGCTGACAATTCATCTGTCAAAATTTTTTGACAGATGCAACGTCATACGCTGACATCCTCTGTCACTGGCTTTCCCTTAATTGGCCGGCTAAGCCTGCTGGGCAGGCTTAACAAGGTCAATCAAGGGAAAATAGAGTGGGTTGGCTGGACGTCGTTGGGGACGGGACTGAAACCCAACAACCAGCAGTCGCGCCCCCATTGACAAAATCCAGCCCCAAATTTGCAGCAGCCACCTTCCTAATTGGAAGACATTATAATCCATGGGAAAAGGCAATGAACTTCTTTCTTGGAAAGAAAGCTGAAATCTGCAGCTAGCAGTGTTTCAGAAGAGGGATTGGAAAGGTTGGTGGGAAGCTGGAACCGAAATTGAAAAGGATGGCCTGTTTCTGAAAGCTCCTGCCTTGCCATGGATCTTTTGGGCTGCTATTCCTCACGAGCCGTGTGTTTTGTGCCTTCTCACTACCCTCTCAGCACCATGTGTGATGCTAAACTTCCAGGCCATTCAACAGCTGAGAACTACTGCAGCCTGCTCCCTATATTTTCAGGCAGCACAGTGGCATAGTGGTTAGCACTGTTGCCTCACAGCGCCAGGGACCCGGGTTCGAATCCGGCCTCGGGCGACTGTCTGTGTGGAGTTTGCACATTCTCCCTGTGTCTGCGTGGGTTTCCTCCGGGTGCTCCGGTTTCCTCCCACAGTCCAAAGATGTGCGGGTTAGGTTGATTGGCTATGATAAATTGACCCTTAGTGTTAGGGGGGATTAAATATGTGGGGTTACGGGGATAGGGTGGGATATGTGTTGGTGTAGGGGTTACGGGGATCGGGTGGGATATGTGTCGGTGCAGGCTCGATGGGCCGAAATGGCCTCTATCTGCACTGTGGGGTTTCTGTGATTCTGTGAACAGTCATTAATGACTTTGCAGAAGCGATTGTGCAGAATGTTTTGATGAACACTGATATCTTTCCTGAGGTATAAAAATCATGTGTATCTATTTTAAAATAGTGAGAAAATACCCAATTCGAGATGTTTTGCTTTGGGTGGAGTTTCCCAAGGGGGAAAGTGGGGAATTTCAGAGGGAGCTTCCTCCCCGGGGGGTGCGGAAATGAGTAAAAAATCAGCCTATGCTACTTTCAAAAATAAAAAAATGCAGGTTCTGATTATCCCAGGCAGCCCTTCACTCATCATCCACTGCCAGTTGTGTAGTATTACTTTTCAAATAGACCAAATTCACAAATTAAAATATTTACAAACAGTGAGATATTTTTATACAAAGCATTTCAAAATGTGAAATTCCAAGACACAGAAAGCAGCCATTTCCTATTGAAGCTGTCAGTCGCAAACGTATCCTGAAATCAACAGGTTTCTTTTTATGCAATGGTTATCGGAGGATCCCAGCTGCTTCTGATAGTAATCATTGTTAATCAGATAGGCAGTTGTGATTGCAAAATAATCTACCTCTGTGCACATCCCTCTATCTCAAGCCAACCACATTACATATCTAACAGGAAATGAGCATTTTCCTTTACTTGTTCTTGGCCTAGGTGGTTGAACCTGGTGTTTTTCACCATTGTACTTCTGACAAATCTGGACACCAAATATTGATGTTTGTGGCAGGAACAATTTGTTCTGTTCAAAATGTGCCAGTCCATTAATAAGCTGCGGTTTATTTCAAGTGCGGATGATTCCAAGTGAATATATACTCAACTGAAGCCAATCTCTTTCCTGTTATAAAGAAACCCACCAAATGAAACCACCTTCGCATTAACTCTCATATGATCGAATTCCAAGGGGTAGATTTTAACTGCAGGCATGGGTAGGGAGAGACTGTCTGGTCCATTTCGAGGGACGGGTCACGTTGCTGTGCTGCCAGTGAGCTGCACGTCGTCAGTGAACTGGCGTCCCACTGCAGCTCACCGGCTGTGGGCTGACCCAATACCAGGAAGCGCGGAGGCTGATCTGTCTGGCAGGCAGGTAGGTAGGGTGGCGGGGACGGGGGGGTGCAGGGGCGACCGCGGAGGTGGGTATCAGGGAGGCATCAGGCCACATTTACTCTGCACCACCCAGTCCAACTAGTGGAGCGTGCACAGCCCACACTCTGCCCAGTCATCACTCTAAATCACATCTGGGTCCTACGTACCTTATAGGACCCCAATTTGCATATAGTAAAGTGCCTCTTGCCCGATTCTGGCAGTAGCCTGGGCCATCCAACGGGAGGCCCCAGTATGTATGGCTGCAGTAAGTGGTTTCTGCTGGGCAGACCGACTTAAAATCAGCCCTAAACAGTCTAAGCCCTCTTCTCATTCACTCCTGCACAAAAGAATTTCAAGGAGTAGATTTTCAACTTGCCGTCCAAGTATAAAACTGGCTCCAAACACAGTCCCGCAAAATTCAGGGATGATTGATTGGGCACCCATTATAGAAACCGCCGATTTTCATTTTCAAACAGTCTAAACACCTCTCCCATTCACTCTCACCATGTAGGCTTTCAACAGACCAAACCACTTCCATTATTCTTCTTTTAGCACCTTCCCCACACTGCTGGGGCAGAGCAGGCTAATGAGCTGGTCACACAGAAAGCATATGGTAGGTGGCAGAATCTAGTAATGTTTCTGACAGTGGTATATATTGATGTTGGCTGGCAGCTTTATTGCTATTATAGCTGACATTGATTAGCACTGTTACTCAGTTGATGCTCATAGCTAGCCATTAGCTTGTTTTCTGCACCAGTTAACAGCTCTGCAACCAACGCACAGTACCATTACCACATCGACCTTTATCTCAGCACCAACTGATGCCTGTAGTCATTTTCCTTGGTTGACACCACAGATTGCAGCTAAAGATTCAATGGTACTTTAGCCAGCCAACACATTTCAAATGCTGCTCTAAATGCATTGAGCCTGCACCATTGCTGAGGCATCTGTTTTCAAAGCATGAGACCTCGGCCTAGAAATTCATTAAGGCGCTGCCAGCTTTGCGGCCAGTTACCGCCTAAAGAGGGCTTCTGCGGCAAAAATGAGTTTGCGCTGATATTCAGCGCAGCGGTATTGGCGGCGGTAGCCGTTAGCGCTGCGCCGGCACCGATGACGTCATCGGTGTGCGCAGCGCCCCGGTTCCGCCCCGAAACCGGCCCGATCCCCATATTTAGTAGCGGCCGCCTCCTCCGAAGCGGCCGCAAACAGCGACCAAAAAACGGGGCCGTGCTGTAGCCTTAGTGGGGCGCTTTAAAGGTGAAGGTGCGGCCGGCCGCTTTTTCGGCGGCCGCCTGCCTGCACCTCCTCCCCCGCCCCCCCCCCCGCGGCATTGCCGGCTGCTTCCCGTGAACCCGGCACTTCTCCGTGGTGCCGGGCTCATTTGCCGGCACTCTCCAGCGGCGATCTCCCCGTTGCAGGCAGCTCCCCCTTAAGAGAAGGAGGAGGCCTGCAGTACCGCAGTCTGCCGCTCCGCAGCGGCTGGCGCAGCGGCGCCAAGAGCGCTGAAATTCAGTGTCAGTGCCCCAAGCGGAGGCGGGCACACCCTGGTATAGCGCCCGGTTCCGATTTGGGGCGCTAACACTGAATATCTGACGATCGCTAATGGCTCCCCGCCCAGCGCTAACTTTTGGGCGCGAGCGAGCTGGCCGCCCCGAAGTGAATTTCTAGGCCCTCGACCTCTCTGGCTCCAAACTCAGTCCCACATAATTCAGCAAAGATTGATAGAAAGAAAAAGCATTAGGAGAACCCCAGCAGCCAGCCTCTGGCATGTTTGAGTGTCCCAAGCATTCCAGCACCAACATGCTGAGCTTCACTTGGTGATGTCCCAGTGGAGAAGGGCAGTAACAAGATTTCTGGGGCCACTGAGCCATGCGACTGGTTCTGCCATGCCCAGGGTCTTGCTGATAGTTAGTGTCAACCCTCCACCATCCTCTATTAAAGCCTCTGACTGCAGTACCCCATCTTCAGCTGGCCAGTTAGTTAAGTGGTCTTCTGTGACATGCCAATCAGTGGCTGGGTTTTAGAAGATGAGCACGACACTGAGAACCATTTTTCACACTTCTTCCTCTGTCATTGTATAAAGCAGAGCCTGCCGGGTGCCAGTGTGATGCTGGATTGAATTGCTTGTTGGATTTGACCAGACTTTGGTGTATAATTGTTTCACTGTGAGCGGGGAAGGAAATCTATTTCTCCGCTCCCTGACACCATCCCTCACCTCCTCTTCCCCTGCACCGCCATCCATGAAATTGCACCACTCACAGGTTCAGCAGCAAACCCTTTCTGTCACAGACTGTCTCTCCGTCCTGTTTATTGACCCTGCATCGTCTGAAGTCCCCATTGGACTTGGAGAGTGAGGGTTAAAGGCTCCACTGAGGAGTGAAAGTCCACGGTGAGATCGTGGTGATCGGACGCAGGGTGCCCTGAGTCATGGCTGTGAGACTCCAGCAAGTTTCTCAGCTGCAAGAAAGGGACAGGTTCTATTTGTGATACTTCATGCTTCCCAAGAAATCAGGAGGACACCGTCCCATTCTAGACATCTGACTGAAAAAGGAAAAGTTCAGGATGATAACACTGCCTCAAGTTACTCATGCAATGAGTCCAGGGAACTGGTTGGTCACAGTCAATCTCAAAGATATTTGCTTCCACATCCCCATTTGGCATTGCCGCTTTCGGTAACTAGTTCAATTTCCAGGGTTGCTGCAGCCAATGCAAGGTGTTCCTCATCCCCAAGGGTGTTTGCAAAATGGTCACTGCCACAGCTGATGTCGGCATGCTGCACATTCATTCATACCGAGATGGCTTGCTGTTGAGAAACTGCTTGGACGGCTGTCCCGCAGGTCCTCACACTCCAGCTGACAAAGCACAGCTGTATCATCTCATTCAGAGCCAAAGTAGGCCACCGCGGGGTAGCTTTTGCAAGTTGTTGTTTGTTGCATGTCAGAAAACTACGGATGTACTGCCTGTAATGTTTTGATACTGCCAGCAAGCGAGAGATCCAAACAATCTAGCCTAAGGTTATCTCAAACATCCTTGGGAATGGCTTTCCCGCTCTCAGACTGCTCTGCAGTCCTTTAGAGACTGGTGTTCTCCTGTCTTGAGGGGTCAAACATTTCAGCAAACACCATCTCCACATCCTCAGTTTGATGGGGCAGCCATCTTCATCATTTCCAATGCCCAGCTGTTGATGAGGTGGCTACAGTTGGACCTCCTCACAAGTCACAGTTATCACAGTCAGTGGGGCTAGACCAGGCCCTGTGATGGGTCAGAGGTGTTGATCCCAGGAATGTAATGTTCGCTGGAAGGGGAAGCTTTTGCAACGCCCATCGCATCAATTGACACTGGTAACAGAAGTCTTACTCAATGAGTTTCAGCATCAGGTTGTGTAGCTGAAATTAAAAAAAATGACTAGCTGGTTGAGGAAGCCTGTCATTTCCCTGTACCTGCCATTAGTCTAAAGGTTAAAAATGTGATCATTTTATTTCCCTTTATGTACAATTTCCATTTTATTAAATAGGGCACTACATTCAGATATGATCACATCACATCCCTTTATATAGGTCACAGCCTCTGATCTGTGACGTGCTGTTACTTTCTTTTTATTTCTCATTTCAAAACCTTGCACTGTAGCAATTCTCCAGCAATTAAACGTACATTTAAATATATATATATATATATATACAGGTAGACTATTCTTTATCCGCACTTCCGAAAACCTCTAAAAACCGAAAGTTTTTTCGTGGAGCGTAAGTCATGCGCACGACATGACCCGAGTGGCGCCAAACATGACAGGAGTGGTCCGGGAGCTTTGCCTTTCCCTGTGAGCAGGGCAGAGGGTCACAGAGTTCCCTCCTGGGTAGGAGATTGCAGGCCGAGCCGGGCAGTGTGAAGGAGGTACCGGGAGAGTGAACCCAACAATACAGCGGCCCGTCCGATAGCTGCAGCGGCCCGTCCGATATTCTTTTCTTCCCCCCCCCCGACCTGATTTGCGGGCCAGCTTAGTGTAGGAGTCAGCCGATATCCGGCTTTCCCACAACTGGCGGCGGCAGTCGAGCCCCAGACCCCCGCTAAGTCAAGGAATTCAGATACGGAGCAGGGGGAGCCGGAAACCTCGATCTAATGGCAGAAATCAGCAGCCGTTTTGTTCGTTTTTTTTTCTTCCCCTAGCATTTTTTTAAACAGTCAGGCTGTGGAAAGAGTCTCTGTAGCTTAGCAACAGCTTCAGAGACGCTTCCAAGGCAGGGCCCGAGTGTTTACAAGCTGTTGCTAAGCAACAGTGTTTGTTGTCAGATACGGAGATGAAAACCTTCTGAAATCCGAAAAATTCCGAAAACCGAAACACAGCTGGTCCCAAGGTTTTCGGATAAAGGATAGTCTACCTGTATATGTATAAGTATTTAGTATGAGCGTATTATTGAAAGAGTTTGCTGGTTCCGTCCTGTCTGCAGTTCGCTGCTCAAGGTTCTCGAATCGTAAGGTTGGCGGAGTTGAGAGGACATTCAGAGTTCAAATACGATAGCAAAATACTGCAGATGCTGGAAATCCGAAATAACAACAGAAAATGCTGGAAAAACTCAGCAGGCCAGGCAACATCTGTGGAGAGAAAATAGAATCGACGTTTCGGGTCTAACCCTTTTTCAAAACTGGAAAGGAAATGAAATCGATCGAAAGGCAGGGCTGGGAGAGAACAAAAGAAGTGAAGAGACATTAAGAGGTATTCAAAACCAGACGAGATGGTGATAGGACTCGTGGAGACAAAAGACGGCTCTAGATTAGGTGTGAAATGTTCTGGCAGAATGGGAGACAGCTGCCATGTGGGAGAGAGAAAAATAAAGCGGGGGGGGGGGGGGGGGGAAAGGGCCAAAACAAAGATGTGGATAAAATATAAGCAAAAATGCAATGGGGGCCGAGGTTATGATCTGAAATTGTTGAACCCGATGTTGAGTCCAGAGGGCTGTAAAGTGCCTAATCGGAAGATGAGGGGCTGTTCCTCGAGCTTACGCTGAGCTTCAGTGGAACAATGCAAGAGGCCGCGGACGGTGAGGTCTGAGTGGGAATGGGGCGGTGAATTAAAGTGACAGGCGACCGGAAGCTCGGGGTCCCCCTTACGGACTGAACGGAGGTGTTCTGCAAAGCGGTCACCCAATCTGCGTTTGGTCTCCCCAATGTAGAGGAGACCTCTACATTGCGGTCTCCTCTACATTGGGGAGACCAAACGCAGATTGGGTGACCGCTTTGCGGAACACCTCCGTTCAGTCCGTAAGGGGGACCCCGAGCTTCCGGTCGCCTGTTATTTTAATTCACCGCTCCATTCCCACTCAGACCTCACCGTCCTCGGGCTCTTGCATTGTTCCACTGAGGCTCAGCGTAAGCTAGAGGAACAGCCCCTCATCTTCCGATTAGGCACTTTACAGCCTTCTGGACTCAACATCGAGTTCAACAATTTCAGATCATAACCTCGGCCCCCATTACATTTTTGCTTATATTTTATCCACATCTTTGTTTTGGCCCTTTCCCCCCGCCCCCCCGCTTTATTTTTCTCTCTCCCACATGGCAGCTGTCTCCCATTCTGCCAGAACATTTCACACCTAATCTAGAGCTGTCTTTTGTCTCCACGAGTCCTATCACCATCTCGTCTGGTTTTGAATACCTCTTAATGTCTCTTCACTTCTTTTGTTCTCTCCCAGCCCTGCCTTTCCACTCCCTCAGTACAGCCCCTCCGACAGTGCAGCACTCCCTCAGTACTGCCCCTTCGACAGTGCAGCACTCCCTCAGTACTGCCCCTCTGACAGTGCGGCACTCCCTCAGTACTGCCCCTTCGACAGTGCGGCTCTCCCTCAGTACTGCCCCTCTGACAGTGCGGCGCTCCCTCAGTACTGCCCCTCTGACAGTGCGGTGCTCCCTCAGTACTGCCCCTCAGACAGTGCAGCACTCCCTCAGTACTGCCCCTCCGACAGTGCAGCACTCCCTCAGTACTGCCCCTTCGACAGTGCGGCGCTCCCTCAGTACTGCCCCTCTGACAGTGCGGCGCTCCCTCAGTACTGCCCCTTCGACAGTGCGGCGCTCCCTCAGTACTGCCCCTCCGACAGTGCGGCACTCCCTCAGTACTGCCCCTTCGACAGTGCGGCGCTCCCTCAGTACGGCCCCTTCGACAGTGCAGCACTCCCTCAGTACTGCCCCTCTGACAGTGCGGCACTCCCTCAGTACTGCCCCTTCGACAGTGCGGCTCTCCCTCAGTACTGCCCCTCTGACAGTGCGGCGCTCCCTCAGTACTGCCCCTTCGACAGTGCGGCGCTCCCTCAGTACTGCCCCTTCGACAGTGCAGCACTCCCTCAGTACTGCCCCTCCGACAGTGCAGCAGTCAGTATTGCACTGGAGTGTCAGCCTAGATTTTTGTGTTCAGGTCTCTGGAGTGGGATTTGAACCCACAACCTTCTGACTCAGAGGCGAGGGTGCTGCCCACTGAGCCACGGCTGATATGTAATAAGGAACTCTTCCACCTGATGGAATATGCTGCTGGTATACTTCCCTTTCCCCATTTCAGGTCTTCGCAAACAAAACCTATATGTTAATGGCTCCACTGAAAGTCCTGTACATTTACACATATGCCTAAATGAGGAAGTCCAGTACTGATCCAGCTCTGGCAATCGTGGAGCAGCACAATACCAAACCTTTTACCTCCTCATGGTCATTATGTAAGATGTTAGCTCAATAAGCCATCTAGCAGTCAAGGTAATGGTTGGTGCAGTGGGTTAGACACAGTTCCCTCCTGGACTTGGCTTTGACTCCAGCCTGGAGGAAGGTTACTCAGTAAGGCATGTGGACAGTTTGATGATTTCAGTCCAGACACACAGGCCTAGAAATTGGGTTGGGCCGCCAAAGTGGCGCAAAAGTCGCCTGAGCGCAGGATTTAGCGCAGCGATCGGAGTGATACCAATCGCCAGAAATTCAGTTTCAGTGCCCCTCGAGGGAGACGGGGCGAGGCTCAAGGCGCTCCGCATCCCTCTTAGGGTGCTGAAACTGATTATCGGAGCGCAACGTGCCGCAGCGCCACATGCTGCGGCACGGCACGCTGCGGTACTGCAGGCCTTCCTCCCACTGTTAAGGGGGAGGTGCCTGCAACAGCACGATCCCCGCTCGCGAGTGCCGGCAAATGAGCCCGGCACCAAGGAGAAGTGCCAGGCTCTCGGGAAACGGGGGCGGTTAGGAGGCCGGGAACGGAGGTGCTGGCAGGCGGCCGCCGAAAAAGCGGCTGCCCCGCACCTCCACCTTAACTTGCGCCGCTACCAGCACAGTAAGGCCCCGTGAACCGGGCGCGGGTAGCGAGCGGCGCAACTGCGGCCTTCGCTACCAAATATCGCGAACGGGGCACGAATGGGGCGCTGCGCACACCGATGACGTCAGCGGTGGCGGCGCAGCGCAAATGCCTAACGCCACCATTAGCGCCCCTACTGAATATCGCCAGAGACGTAGCCAGTGGCGCTACAGCCACTGACTGCCTCTTTAGGCGCTAACAGGTGGCGCTACTCACCCAATTTCTCCCCCAATAACTTTTAGAATTAATTCTTCAAAAACTGCATTGTGATATAATAATGAATTCCAGTGGTTTATAATTAAAAAATTTGGTTCCTGAAGCTTCTGCAGCTCCTTCACATACAGAGCGGTTTCACCTTTCACTCATCCTCTCAGCTGGGAAGGTGCACAGTGCAGGGAGATGTTTCTACATAGAAATTACAATAGAGAAACTGACTGTTGGGCTCAACCAGTCCGTGTTAATAAGAACATAAGAAGTAGGAGCAGGAGTAGGCCATACGGCCCCTCGGGCCTGCTCCGCCATTCAATAGGATCATGGCTGATCCGAATCCAGACTCACGTCCACTTCCCTGCCCTCTCCCCGTAACCCCTAATTCCCTTATCTGCTAGGAAACTGTCTATCTCCGTTTTAAATTTATTTAATGTTGCAGCTTCCACAGCTCTCTGGGGTAGCAAATTCCATAGATTTACTACCCTCTGAGTGAAGAAGTTTCTCCTCATCTCAGTTTTGAAAGGGCAGCTCCTTATTCTAAGATTATGCCCCCTAGTTCTAGTCTCACCCATCAGTGGAAACATCCTCACCGCATCCACCCGATCAAGCCCCCTCACAATCTTATATGTTTCGATAAGATCACCTCTCATTCTTCTGAACTCCAATGAGTAGAGGCCCAACCTACTCAACCTTTCCTCATACGTCAACCCCCTCATCTCCGGAATCAACCGAGTGAACCTTCTCTGAACCGCCTCGAGAGCAAGTATATCTTTTCTTAAATATGGAAACCAAAACTGCACGCAGTATTCCAGGTGTGGCCTCACCAATACCCTGTATAACTGCAGCAAGACTTCCCTGTTTTTATACTCCATCCCCCTTGCAATAAAAGCCAAGATTCCATTGGCCTTCCTGATCACCTGCTGCACCTGCATACTAACTTTTTGTGTTTCATGCACCAGGACCCCCAGATCCCTTTGTACTGTAGCACTTTGCAGTTTCTCTCCATTTAGATAATAACTTGCTCTTTGATTTTTTCTGCCAAAGTGCATAACCTCACACTTTCCAATATTATATTCCATCTGCCAAATCTCTGCCCACTCACTTAGCCTGTCTATGTCCTTTTGCAGGTTTTTTATGCCCTCCTCACTCACTGCTTTCCCTCCCATCTTTGTATCGTCGGCAAACTTGGATATGTTACACTCAGTCCCTTCCTCCAAATCGTTAATATAGATTGTAAAGAGTTGGGGTCCCAGCACTGACCCCTGCGGAACACCACTAGTTACTGATTGCCAGACCGAAAACGAACCATTTATCCCAACTCTTTGTTTCCTGTTAGATAGCCAATCTTCCACCCATGCCAGTATATTACCCCCAATCCTGTGATTTTTTATCTTGATCAGTAATCTTTTGTGTGGAACCTTGTCAAATGCCTTTTGGAAGTCCAAATACACTACATCCACTGGTTCCCCTTTATCCACCCTGTATGTTACGTCCTCAAAGAATTCTAGCAAATTTGTCAAACATGACTTCCCCTTCATAAAACCATGCTGACTCTGTCCTATTAAATTATGTTTATCCAAATGCTCTGTTACTGTTTCCTTAATAATGGACTCCAACATTTTGCCAACCACAGATGTTAGGCTAACTGGTCTATAGTTTCCAGCTTTTTGTCTACTTCCCTTCTTAAATAAGGGCGTTACATTAGCAGTTTTCCAATCTGCCGGGACCTTTCCTGAGTCCAGGGAGTTCTGGAAAATAATCACCAATGCATCCACAATCCCTACCGCCACTTCTCTCAAGATCCTAGGATGTAGGCCATCAGGTCTGGGGGATTTATCCGCCTTAAGTCCCATTATTTTACCGAGTACCATCTCCTTAGTGATTTTAATCGTGTTTAGCTCCTCCCCCCCCCCATTGCCCCCTGTTTGTCCAGTGTTGGGATATTTTTAGTGTCCTCTACTGTAAAGACTGATACAAAATATTTGTTCAGCGTCTTTGCCATCTCCATGTTCCCCACCACTAGTTTCCCGGTCTCATCCTCTAAGGGACCAACGTTCACTTTAGCCACCCTTTTTCTTTTTATATAGCTGTAGAAACTCTTGCTATCTGTTTTTATATTTTTTGCTAGTTTACTTTCATAATCTATCTTCCCTTTCTTAATTAATCTTTTAGTTATTGTTTGCTGGCTTTTAAATGCTTCCCAATCTTCTATCCTCCCACTAGATTTGGCTACTTTATATGCCCTTGTTTTCAGTCGGATACTATCCTTTATTACTTTACTAAGCCACGGATGGCTGTCTTTTACATAGATACATAGATACATAGAAGATAGGAGCAGGAGTAGGCCATTCGGCCCTTCGTGCCTGCTCCGCCATTTAATGAGATCATGGCTGATCCTTTAATTCAGTATCCCGTCCCCGCCTTCTCTCCGTAACCCTTAACCCCTTTTGCCCGTAGAAATATATCTAATTCCCTCTTAAATATATTTAATGAGCTGGCGTACACTGCCCTCTGTGGCAATGAGTTCCACAGGTTCACCACTCTCTGAGTGAAGAAATTCCCCCTCATCTCTGTCCTAAATGGTTTAGCCCTTATCCTTAAATTATGTCCTCTAGTTCTGTTCTCACCCGCCAAGGGAAACATTCCTTCTGCATCCAGTCTGTCTAGACCTGTCAGAATTTTATACACTTCTATGAGGTCCCCTCTCAATCTTCTAAACTCCAGTGTGTACATCCCTAAACTACATAGTCTCTCCTCATAGGTCATTCCCGCCATTCCTGGTATCAGCCTGGTGAATCGCCGCTGCACCCCCTCCATGGCAAGAACATCCTTCCTCAGATGAGGCGACCAAAACTGTACACAGTACTCGAGGTGTGGTCTCACCAGTGCCCTGTACAGCTGCAGCAAGGTATCCCTGTTCCTGTATTCTAACCCTTTTGCTATGAAGGCCAGCATACCGTTTGCCTTCTTGACCGCCTGTTGCACCTGCATGCTCGCCTTCAGTGACTGGTGTACAAGAACACCCAGGTCTCTCTGTACTTCCCCCTCTCCCAATCTATTGCCATTTAAATAATAATTTGCCCTCCCGTTCCTGCACCCAAGGTGGATAACTTCGCACTTGTCCACATTATAGTGCATCTGCCATTTATCCGCCCAATCGCCCAGTCTGTCCAAATCGCTCTGGAGCTTCCTGGTCTCTTCCTCTGAGCCCACCCCACCTCCTAGTTTAGTGTCGTCTGCAAATTTGGAAATGCTGCATCCGACTCCCTGATCCAGGTCATTAATGTAAATTGTGAACAGCTGGGGGCCCAGGACAGATCCCTGTGGTACCCCACTTGTTACTGCCTGCCATTCAGAAAATGAGCCGTTTATTCCAACTCTCTGTTTTCTATCTGACAGCCAGTTCCCTATCCACGCCAAAACTTTCCCCTTTATCCCATGAGCCTCAATTTTCCATGCTAATCTTTTATGTGGGACCTTATCGAAGGCCTTTTGGAAGTCCAGGTACACCACATCTACTGGCTCTCCCCCATCTATTCTACCAGTTACTCCCTCAAAAAATTCCAATAGATTAGTCAAGCACGATTTACCCTTTGTAAATCCATGTTGACTCTGTCCTATCCTGTCCCCATTTGCTAAGTGCTCCGCTATTTCATCCTTAATGATGGACTCCAGCATTTTGCCCACAACTGATGTAAGGCTTACAGGTCTGTAATTACCTGCTTTTTCCCTACCCCCCTTTTTGAATAGTGGGGTAACGTTAGCTACCCTCCAATCCATCGGCACTGTTCCCGAGTCTAATGAATTCTGAAAAATCATCCTTAGTGCATCCGCTATCTCTAGGGCCACCTCCTTCAGTACCCTAGGATGCATGTTATCAGGCCCTGGGGATTTGTCCACCTTCAATCCCTTTAGCTTCCTTAACACCATATCCTTAGAGATATTGATTTGCGTCAGTTCCTCCTTTGCCAATGTCCCTATTTTTCCCGATATCCCAGGGAGGTTTTTTGTGTCTTCCTTCGTAAAGACTGACCCAAAGTATGCATTTAGTTGATCTGCCATTTCCTTATTTCCCATTATATATTCCCCCGTATCTGACTGCAATGGACCAACTTTGGTTTTCACCAGTCTTTTCCTTTTGATATATTTATAAAAGCTTTTGGAGTTAGTTTTTATATTTTCCGCCAGCTTGTTTTCGTAAGCTATTTTGCCCCTCTTGATCATGCCCTTTGCCCTCCTTTGCTCTATCTTAAACTGTTCCCAATCTTCCGCTCTGGCGCTTTTTTTGGCTATTTTATACGCCCTATCTTTGGATTTTATGCTGTCTCTAATTTCCCCTGTTATCCACGGTTGAGTCACCTTTTTAGATTTCCTTTTATGCCAGATTGGTATAAACAATTTTTGCAATTTTGTCATTCTATCTTTAAATGTTTGCCATTGTTTATCTACCTCCAGTCCTCTCAGGAACGTTGTCCAATCAGACCTACTCAGTTCCCGTCTCATGGCATCATAATTCCCCTTGTTTAAATTCAGGACCTTAGTCTCTGAGTCAATTTCTTCGCTCTCCATTTCTTTTACTCCCCTTTTTCCTCAGTGGAATATATTTATCTTGAAAGATGTGAAATATCTCCTTGAATGTACACCACTGCTCATGCACCGTCTTACCCTTTAATCTGTTTTCCCAGTCCACTTTAGTCAATTCTACTCTCATACCTTCATAGTCTCCTTTATTTAAGCTCAGTACGCTGGTTTGAGACCCAACTCTCTCACCCTCAAACTGAATTTGGAATTCAACCATATTATGATCACTCATTCATAAGAACATAAGAACATAAGAAATAGGAGCAGGAGTAGGCCAATCGGCCCCTCGAGCCTGCTCCACCATTCAATAAGATCATGGCTGATCTGATCCTAACCTCAAATCTTCTATCACTCTCCATCCACCCGAACCCATGTGATCTCCCGGGAGAAGCGAAAAACCAGATAAAAAACCCAATGGCCAATTTGGGAGAAAAAAATCTGGGAAATTCCTCTCCGACCCATCTAGGCGATCGAAATTCTTCCAGAAGATCACTCTGTCCCTATATTTTCTACAGTACTTACCTTCTGTAAAGGCGATCTCCACCCCAGCCAGGAACAGGAATAAAACCATCTCCTGAAATCTAACACAGAATTAGAACACAGTAGGAGCAGAACCAGGCTACACGGCCCCTGGGCCCACTCCACTACCCACAGGGCCATGACCATTCCGAACCTAGACTCATGTCCAATTTCCTGCCCGCTCCCCGTAACCCTTAATTCCCTTTACTTCTAGGAAACTATCTATTTCTGTTTTAAATTTATTTAATGATGTAGCTTCCACAGCTTTCTGGGGCAGCAAATCCCACAAACCTACCACCCTCTGAGTGAAGAAGTTTCTCCTCATCTCAGTTTTGAAAGAGCAGCCCCTTATTCTAAGATTATGCCCCCTAGTTCTAGTTTCACCCATCATTGGGAACATCCTCACCGCATCCACCCGATCAAGCCCCTTCACAATCTTATATGTTTCAATAAGATCGCCTCTCATTCTTCTGAACTCCAATGAGTAGAGTCCCAATCTACTCAACCTCTCCTCATATGACCACCCCCTCATCCCCGGGATTAACCGAGTGAACCTTCTTTGTACTGACTCGAGAGCAAGTATGTCTTTTCTTAAGTATGGACTCCAAAACTGTATGCAGTATTCCAGGTGCGGTCTCACCAATACCTTGTACAACTGCAGCAATACCTCCCTGTTTTTATATTCCATCCCCCTAGCAATAAAAGCCAACATTCCATTGGCCTTCTTGATCACTTGCTGCACCTGCATACTAACCTTTTGAGTTTCATGCACCAGGACCCCCAGATCCCTTTGTACTACAGTACTTTCCAGTTTCTTGCCATTAAGATAATAACTTGCTCGATGATTTTTCCTGCCAAAGTGCATAACCTCACACTTTCCAGTATTGTATTCCATCTGCCAAATCTCTGCCCACTTACTTAGCCTGTCTATGTCCCTTTGCAGGTTTTTAATGTCCTCCTCACTCACTACTTTCCGTCCCATCTTTGTATCATCTGCAAACTTTGATATGTTACACTCGGTCCCCTCCTCCAAATCGTTAATATAGATTGTAAAGAGTTGGGGACCCAGCACTGACCCCTGCGGAACACCACTAGTTACTGGTTGCCAATCTGAGAACGAACCATTTATCCCAACTCTCTGCTTCCTGTTAGAGAGCCAATCCTCCACCCACGCCAGAATATTACCCCCAATCCCGTGATTTTTTATCTTGAGCAATAATCTTTTGTGTGGCACCTTGTCAAATGCCTTTTGGAAGTCTAAATACACTACGTCCACTGGTTCCCCTTTATCCACCCTGTATGTTACTTCCTCATAAAACTCAAGCAAATTTGTCAAACATGACTTCCCCTTCATGAAACCATGCTGAGTTTGTCCTATTAAATTATGTTTATCCAAATGTCCCGTTACTGTCTCCTTAATAATGGACTCTAACATTTTACCAACCACAGATGTTAGGCTAACAGGTCTATAGTTTCCAGCCTTCTGCCTACTACCCTTTTAAAATAAGGGTGTTACATTAGCAGTTTTCCAATCTGCCGGGACCTTTGCTGAGTCCAGGGAGTTTTGGAAAATTATTACCAATGCATCCACAATCCCTACTGCCACTTCCCTCAAGACCCTAGGATGCAAGCCATCAGGTCCAGGGGATTTATCCACCTTGAGTCCCATTATTTTACCAAGTACCACTTCCTTAGTGATTTTAATTGTATTTAGCTCCTCCCCCCCCCCCAGAGCCCCCTGTTTGTCCAGTGTTGGGATATTCTTAGTGTCCTCTACTGTAAAGACTGATACAAAATAATTGTTCAGCGTTTTTGCCATCTCCATGTTTCCCACCATTAATTTCCCGGTCTCATCCTCTAAGGGACCAACATTTACTTTAGCCACCCTTTTTCTTTTTATATAACTATAGAAACTTTTGCTGTCTGTTTTTATATTTTTTGCTAATTTACTTTCATAATCTATCTTCCCTTTCTTAATCAATCTTTTAGTTATTTTTTGCTGTCTTTTAAAGACGTCCCAATCTTCCATCCTCCCACTAGATTTGGCTACCTTATGTGCCCTTGTTTTTAGTCGGATTCTATCCTTAATTACTTTACTTAGCCACGGATGGCTATCTTTTCTTTTACACCCTTTTTTCCTCAGTGGAATATATTTTTTTTGGAAGTTGTAAAATAACTCCTTAAATGTACACCACTGATCATGTACCATCTTACCCTTTAATCTATTTTCCCAGTCCACTCTAATCAATTCCGCTCTCATACCTTCATAGTCTCCTTTATTCAAGCTCAGCACGCTTGTTTGAGATCCAACCTTCTCACCCTCCAACTGAATTTGGAAGTCAACCATGTTATGGTCACTCATTCCAAGGGGGTCCTTTACCAGGACATTTTTAATTAATCCTGTCTCGTTACACAGGACCAGATCTAAGGTTGCCTGCCCCCTGGTCGGTTCAGTTACATACTGCTCAAGAAACCCATCCCTAATACACTCAATGAACTCATCCTCAAGGCTGCTCTGCCCAATTTGATTTGTCCAGTTAATATGATAATTAAAATCCCCCATAATTATAGCTGGGGATCCTCCGCACGAGCGGTATCCTAATCCCGTGTGACCACCCCCGGTCCCCATATCCCTTTATTCTTAATGCCTTAGGCACGTTAACTGATGTTTGTTACCGGAAGTTTTCTCACGGGAAGCAAGTGTATTCTCGGATCTCTCTGACCTGCTGCTTTATCAGCCACTATGGCAGGCTTACATCTTTGTTTGTTCTTGGGATGTGGACAACACTGGGACATCAGTATGAATTGCCCATCCCTGGGGCACGGAGACACAATTTCAACAGTATAAACTGAAACAAAAAGCTGCAGTTGTTGGAAATCCCGGAAAGAAAAAGATTACTTCAAAAGTAAACGCTGAACGTCTGCTTTTCTCAAAATACGGGAATGTCTGTCTCTGTAGTGATGCCCTGCTGATGAAATCACAGAATGCACAACTTTAAAACATGAATTAAATACAAAGGAAAATGGGCAATTTTCCTATTTTTGTTAAATGAAATTTCAGCGACAGAATTCTTCCTGCATGTCACCTGGACCATTCCCAGTCATTGATAGTGAACCGAAGTAAACCTGACGAAGGGTCCTCGACCCGAATCGTTAACTCTGTTTCTCTCTCCTCGATGCTGCCTGACCTGCTGAGTGTTTCCAGCATTTCCTGTTGTTATCCCAGTCATTCTCAGATGTATTCATCATTCTAAAATTCAGGCATTAGTTATCCTGGAATCTGACCAGTGTAGAAAATAAATGGAACTCTTCATGTGAGTTGCTGCCTGAGTATGTAGAGCCTGTGGGACTGCACAGGTTCCACACAGGCTCTTCTGGAGATAGCACAGTGCTGTATAAATTATAAAACTCTCCAGCATTACCATTATTGTAGCTGGTACATTTTCACCAGATTAAAGGAACTGTCTTATTTTAAAACAGAAATATTCAGTGTTTACCCAGAGTCTGTTAGCAGGATGAGTCAGAATTACAGAATTTAATGCTGATTTGGCAAGTGTTCTTTTCACCTTCTTGTCTCCTCTTTTCACCCCATCCCAGTTTTGATCAGTTACTTCCTACATTGGTGAAAGCATACTGATATCAGTACATCTCCAGCATAAGTTTGATAACCACAAGGTCTCTCTCCATGCCCCAACTGGTCATAGCCAGTACCCTCAGTGCTGGCAAGTCATTACGTCAGAGCTTCCTTCCACTTGCCACACAAACTCTACTCAGAGGTGAAACCTCATGTTATTCTGTTGATTTTTTTTTTCTCTTTTAGCAGAGACTGAAGAAGTTCGACAGCACAGCCTGAAGGCAGAGATGGGATCCGAGAGAGCTCTGGTCCTGGACAGGCTCGCTAGCAATGTCGCCAAACGGAAAAGCTCAATGCCTCAAAAATTTATTGGTAAGAACTTAGACGCTTTATTTTAGTCATTGTAAGTAAGCTGGCTTCTGACGCCCACCAGTTCCTGCACATGAAGCCGAGGATTTTGACACACTGGTGTCTGCATTGTGCTCTTGTTTTCATAAATGGCAGTGTAGCCTGTCCTGTTGTTGCTTGTACCTTTCCAGAACTAGAACTCCAATAACTGACTGCCGTAGAGTTAGCAATTGCTGGACTGTTGGAGCTATCTGTACAATTGAAGAATGCCTCTTGGTTGGAGTTTTAAAACTTTTTGGGACTTGTTCTTTCGAGAAAAAAAGTGATATTTTTGTAGCGAATTTTAAAAAATGTATTATGTTGATCAAATTACTACTCTGTACACCATAACCTACAGACACTGTCTATAGAGCTGTGTACATTTAATGTACAGACACTGTCATTAATGTAATGTAATGTTAACATTTCACTGTAAATTTAAGCATTCATTGAGGATTTTCAGCATCTGAAGGATTTGAGACTCCATTTACTGTCGTGATATTTTTTGAGAATGTCAGAACATTACTCACTTATTCTTACTTAAGTTTTGTTAAAGATTCACCAACTTCAGTTTCATCAACATGGCCCCACTTTTAAACAAAAAATTAAATTGCAGTGAAATAAAATAGTATTTCAATTAATGCTAATTAAAATGAAGAATGCCGTTCTCCACCAAAGAGCAAATCTGGAAAACGAAGGGTAAATTATATTAAACATTCATCAGCTCCTAGTGCAAAACATTTCTCATTTCAGTCTAATAGGAAACTCGGAAGCTGCTTCATTCCTTGTATTCTGTGTTCAGTGCGCTCTCCGTTTTAATATTCGGACCTAGATTTTTCTCTTATGTTACAGTTTGTCCTGTTTGAAATCCTACGAGTGCTGCAGGATTTTTAAAATCAAAGAATGCTTTACAATTTATACAAATGCATTTACAGACATATGCTAATCATTTTAGAATTCAACTCGGAGAATGAAATCAATATTTTGAGACTTTAGGTTAGAGCTTCCGATAGGCAACGGTCAAGTCAAATGCTTAAAGAGCTTGTATTACATTCCTGTGTGTGCTATTTTTACTGAGTTAAATGGATTAACACCAGTCACGCATTCAGGTGCATAATATCAGCACACACTGTGTTCATACATGGACCTCACCTATCGGGAGTTATTCCAGTTGGATTGTATGGATCACATCACAGTGGGGATATTTTTAGAATGTTCAGCTATTAGATAATGAAAAAGCAAATAGTTCTGTGTGAAACATCAGGGAATTAAGTGTCGTCCACAAATAAGCTGCGACACAATTGTGAAATACCACGTTGTATCAGCCTAAATGTTGGACTGCGATAGTGTAAGGGTTAACTCCGCACATCAAGTAAAATCACCCATGTCCGATCTGCCAAAGCGTAATATTATAGTTCCAGACAGGCAGCAGTAACAAGAGATAAAAATACTAAATTCTGCCACACCTCTGCCCATGGTATTTTAACCCTTTTACAGTTTCTAGGAGTTCTCACTCTACAACACAACCCCTAAAGATTTTCACTCGATGCAGGAAATACATTAAAAAAAACTTTTTCTCTGAATTTTTTCCGGTTTATATCGACGTTTGTTCCCATCTATTTATCACGAAAAGATATTTTGCAAAGAGTTTGCAGGAATGATTCTGCAAAGCTGCATTGAAGCCCAGTAACCGAAGTGTTAATGTGGATCAAAGTGCCAGAGTCCTTTTCCTGTTCAAAGGAGGCTGTTTCACACCGGTTTTTCTGAACTCTCTTATCTATTTATTTTATTAAAATGAGACAGAAAGTAACAAGTATCCACAAAGGTGATTTTAACAGTCGCTTTCATCTGCTGGAGATCTCTTGACATTTATATTACCCGTAAATGTAAGAACATTGTGATAGATATCTGTATGCTTTACTCATTGAACCCAAAGCCACAACACCATTTGGACTGTGCGTGTTTTAGTAGGGAGAGGGAAGAAGCAATATCCTCAACCACAGGGTCAGATTACTTCACATCATGTTGATTAGGCTTTAAGCTCGTGAGTCACTTCTCTCGGTTTCAGATTAATTAAGGCGGGTTTGTTAAATTAAATGGCTTTCTGGTACGACTCAAGGCTTCTACAAGCTGTGCACAGGTCAGACAAATACATCTTCACTGTACACAACTTATATATTCTATGCAGGAGAGACCGGCTTGCCATGGAGTTCCCACTCCCAGCAGAAGCACTGGATTTTGATTCAGCTCCTACTCCCAGCAGCTTTCCTCCTTTAGATGGAACCTGCAGTACTGTGGCTTCCTGACTGAAGAATGAGAACAGTGCTGCTGGGATCGGGTCTGCCTATCAATCCAGTGTGATCCTGCTGGGATCAGGTCTGCCTATCAATCCAGTGTAATCCTGCTGGGATCAGGTCTGCCTATCAATCCAGTATGATCCTGCTGGGATCAGGTCTGACTATCAATCCAGTGTGATTCTGCTGGGATCGGGTCTGCCTATCAATCCAGTGTGATCCTGCTGGGATCAGGTCTGCCTATCAATCCAGTGTGATCCTGCTGGGATCAGGTCTGCCTATCAATCCAGTGTGATCCTGCTGGGATCAGGTCTGCCTATCAATCCAGTGAGATCCTGCTGGGATCGGGTCTGACTATCAATCCAGTGTGATCCTGCTGGGATCAGGTCTGCCTAATCACCCAGTGTGATTCTGCTGGGATTGGGTCTGACTATCAATCCAGTGTGATCCTGCTGGGATCGGGTCTGACTATCAATCCAGTGTAATCCTGCTGGGATCGGGTCTGACTATCAATCCAGTGTAATCCTGCTGGGATCGGGTCTGCCTAATCACCCAGTGTGATTCTGCTGGGATCAGGTCTGACTATCAATCCAGTGTAATCCTGCTGGGATCGGGTCTGCCTATCAATCCAGTGTAATCCTGCTGGGATCAGGTCTGACTATCAATCCAGTGTGATCCTGTTGGGATCGGGTCTGCCTATCAATCCAGTGTAATCCTGCTGGGATCGGGTCTGCCTATCAATCCAGTGTAATCCTGCTGGGATCGGGTCTGCCTATCAATCCAGTGTGAGCCTGCTGGGATCAGGTCTGACTATCAATCCAGTGTGAGCCTGCTGGGATCGGGTCTGACTATCAATCCAGTATGATCCTGCTGGGATCAGGTCTGACTATCAATCCAGTGTAATCCTGCTGGGATCGGGTCTGACTATCAATCCAGTGTAATCCTGCTGGGATCGGGTCTGCTTATCAATCCAGTGTGATCCTGCTGGGATCGGGTCTGCTTATCAATCCAGTGTGAGCCTGCTGGGATCGGGTCTGACTATCAATCCAGTGTGATCCTGCTGGGATCGGGTCTGCCTATCAATCCAGTGTAATCCTGCTGGGATCGGGTCTGCCTATCAATCCAGTGTGATCCTGCTGGGATCGGGTCTGCCTATCAATCCAGTGTAATCCTGCTGGGATTGGGAACTCCATGACAACATCATCTGGAGTAACTGGGTTCAGTTCCGGGCCCCGCCCCTCAGGAAGGATATATTGGCCTCGGAGGGGGAGCAGCGCAGATTCACCAGAATGATACCGGGGCTGAAAGGGTTAAATTGTGAGGACAGGTTGCATAAACCTGGGGCTTGTATTCAATGATTATCATGTAATCCCTATTTTTTTGCAGGGAATGAATTGCCATGAAACATATTATTAAAAGTCACCTCTTCGCTCCCAAAGTCAGACACACAATACAGAAAAATTAAAATGATAAAGGAAACCAAAGTACCTTCCCACTGCTGCCCTGCGCAATTTCTCCTGATCTTTCTGTGATTTCAGGAGCCACTGGGGTCAGTCTTGTGAGATATTGGTCTGTGGTCCATTGCTTCTGGCTCATCCAGATTTAATGTCAAATATCATGTACAAATGAGACTTTACTGCTCTTAGCTCAGTTCCTAGTGAGTGCAAGTACAAAGCACTAAGTTGTCCATAACTGAGCACTGATTAGTTCTGAGGGGTCACGAGGACAGCTGAGCTCTGTTCTCAGCAACGATGTCCTTCATGTTGGTGAGAAAAAAAATCACCAAAATGGCTACATTAAAACATTATGGGGCAGAAATTCGCCGCGGACAGTAATTCGCCGCGGACAGTGGCACAAGACGGGCACGGCGCTGTAAAAATAGCTGACGTGTCCCTACGGGGAGTAAGCATTCCATTGTACTCGTACTTGTACTGGTTACATATGGCAAATAAAATTGAATTGAATTGATATATGCAACGCCTGATATTCAGGTCCATGCAATTTTAACAGGAGATAGTAATTCATTGTCCAGCTGTTTCCACTAGTGCTAAGTGTTCCTGTATACTTAAACAATCTGCACCATGTTTCTGGATTAACAGCCGGTGTGAAGGAAACAGTGAGTTTGAATTTAAGTCGGAGTTGATGGTGGTGAGAATTTTAGTTTGAAATACTTGTAAATTTCCACTTACAGCGTGCAGAGGTGGTCACAGGTGGACCAGTTTAATAAAACACTGATTTTCATGTTGCAGACTTCTCCTCTGCCATCTCTTAAGACCTGTGTTCCTTTTCTAAAAGGAGGGGCTTTCACGTTTCACTAAACGCCAAGGAAGAATGCAGGAGAGCACGATGCAGCCTATCAAACACACTCCTTCCACAGCCCATGTACAATCTACCCTTATCATGGGCTCTATCCCACTCAGTATAAATACTTACTGATCCCCAGGAGGAATCAAGTAAACTCTGAATATTAATCACCCTCACTGTCTCCCCTAGTTAACTCTGGATTCTTGTCCTCTGCAAAAGAACTCTTCCCCAGGCCCCAACACAGCAACTCATTGTCCCAGCACAACGACTGTCATTGCCCCAGCACAGGGACTCATTGCCCCAGCACAGCGACTGTCATTGCCCCAGCACAGGGACTCATTGCCCCAGCACAGCGACTCATTGTCCCAGCACAGCGACTGTCATTGTCCCAGCACAGCGACTGTCATTGTCCCAGCACAGCGACTGTCATTGTCCCAGCACAACGACTCATTGTCCCAGCACAGCGACTCATTGCCCCAGCACAGCGACTGTCATTGTCCCAGCACAGCGACTGTCATTGCCCCAGCACAGCGACTGTCATTGCCCCAGCACAGCGACTGTCATTGCCCCAGCACAGCGACTGTCATTGTCCCAGCACAGCGACTGTCATTGCCCCAGCACAGGGACTCATTGCCCCAGCACAGCGACTGTCATTGTCCCAGCACAGGGACTCATTGCCCCAGCACAGGGACTCATTGTCCCAGCACAACGACTGTCATTGTCCCACGACTCATTGCCCCAGCACAGCGACTGTCATTGCCCCAGCACAGCGACTGTCATTGCCCCAGCACAGCGACTGTCATTGTCCCAGCACAGCGACTCATTGTCCCAGCACAGGGACTCATTGCCCCAGCACAGGGACTCATTGTCCCAGCACAGGGACTCATTGTCCCAGCACAGGGACTCATTGCCCCAGCACAGGGACTCATTGTCCCAGCACAGGGACTCATTGCCCCAGCACAGGGACTCATTGCCCCAGCACAGGGACTCATTGTCCCAGCACAGGGACTCATTGCCCCAGCACAGGGACTCATTGCCCCAGCACAGGGACTCATTGTCCCAGCACAGGGACTCATTGTCCCAGCACAGGGACTGTCATTGTCCCAGCACAGGGACTCATTGCCCCAGCACAGGGACTCATTGCCCCAGCACAGGGACTCATTGTCCCAGCACAGGGACTCATTGCCCCAGCACAGGGACTCATTGTCCCAGCACAGGGACTCATTGTCCCAGCACAGGGACTGTCATTGTCCCAGCACAGGGACTCATTGCCCCAGCACAGGGACTCATTGCCCCAGCACAGGGACTCATTGCCCCAGCACAGGGACTCATTGTCCCAGCACAGCGACTCATTGTCCCAGCACAGTGACTGTCATTGCCCCAACATTGTCTCGGCACTTGAGTATTTGCAAATCTCAGTCTGTACCTATTCCTTGTCCTGTTTCCAACCAGATAGTTTTGCACCTGCCCTTTGAAGAAGGTAATCAGCTACTGTTACTGGGAGTCTGTCCTATTGCTCCATGGGGGCATAGTTTTTGCTTTTTTCCAGTCTCACTGGAGGCTTGGTCATTTCAATCCTGTGGCCCCAATATTAATCTGAAGGTGGCTTCCGAGCAGAGGGTGTCTCTAGTCTGAGCTCCCAGTCTGAGTGCTCACAGCTGCACCACTTATACCTCTCAGCCTTGGATCATATCTCCCCGCGATCCAGTGAGAGTACAGTGAGTAACGCCTGATGACGTAAGGCCCAGGTCCCGCAATGTGGACCAGAGAGGGAGTGACTGGATCTGCCTTTGTACTGCCAAAGGCACAAAATGGTGTTTGACTCATGCTTCAAACAGGGCAGTTTTTGCAGCTTTGCAGCCTTAGAGTGATGGGGGAGCTGAAAAGTGAAAGATAGAGATAGAGAAACTGAAATAGGAAGAAACAGAAGATCGGAAAGTGACAGAAAAGAATGAAGAGAATAGCAGTGACAGAGAGAGAAAGCAGTCATATAAAGATAGCCATGCCACCTGGCATCAGGAATGTTGCTGCACACACGTGACTGGGAAGCCAGCTCAGTAAGCATGCCAACACTTCACTCTCACTGCACTTTCCCCAGTCTGTTGACACCTGTGCACACTGGGGAATATACAGGAAACCAGGGGGAGTGCACGGCAGCACGCAGGGAAATGTCTGATTGTGTCTCTCTGACCCTTGCAGTGGGAATACAGTGTGCAGCCCCACGGGAGGGGAGATTGTTGTTGTTTGTAAGAACCTCCTTTTTACTCAGTGACTTTCAGTAGCTTGTGATGCTGTGGGGTCCTTTGGCAGCTCTCCACCAGCATCAGCACACACCCAGGTATCTGAGTCATTCTCTTTATCACCCAGATGCTCGATTAGAATCTGAATTTTCATCACTTTAATTGTCAAAGTGAAATCCTGTTTTTCTCATGCTGAGTTCAAAAGGACACGATTCACACTGAGTCATCTAGTGCCAGCTCGGTAAAGTTTCCCTGTCTGTGGGGTCATAAGACCCTACAGCATCCACACAACAGACTTGGGCGACTGGTTCTACAGACAGACTCATCAGTCGTAAAGTTACATAGCATTTACAGCAGAGAAACAGGCCATTCATAGAATCATAGAAATTTACAGCACAGAAGGAGGCCATTCGGCCCATCTTGTCCGTGCAGGCCGACAAAAAGCTCTCCAGCCTAATCCCACTCTCCAGCTCTTGGTCCGTAGCCCTGTAGGTTCCGGCACTTCAGGTGTATATCCAAGTACTTTTTAAATGTGATGAGGGTTTCTGCCTCTACCACCCTTTCAGGCAGTGAGTTCCAGACCCCCACCCCATCCGGGTGAAAGAATTTCTCCTCAACTCCCCTCTAATCCGTCTACCAATTAGTTTCAATCTCTGCCCCCTGGTTATTGACCTCTCTGCTAAGGGAAATAGGTCCTTCCTATCCACTCTATCTGGGCCACTCATCATTTTATTCACTTTTATTAGGTCTCCCCTCAGCCTCCTCTGTTCCAAAGAAAACAACCCCAGCCTATCCAATCTTTCCTCATAGCTAAAATTTCCCAGCCCAGGCAACATCCTCATAAATCTCCTCTGCACCCTCTCTAGTGCAATCACATCCTTCCTATACAAAAGCAAAACACTGCGGATGCTGGAAATCTGAAATAAAAACAGAAAATGCTGGAAATACTCAGCAGGTCAGGCAGCATCTGTGGAGAGAGAAACAGAGTTAACGTTTCAGGTCGATGATGCTTCTGACGAAGGGTCATCGACCTGAATCGTTAACTCTGTCATTGATATATACCAACAGCAAAGGACCCAGTACTGAGCCCTGCGGAACCCCACTGGAAACAACCTTCCAGTCACAAAAACACCCTTCGACCATTACCCTTTGTTTCCTGCCTCTGAGCCAATATTGGATCCAACTTGCCACTTTGCCTTGGATTCCATGGACTTTTACTTTTATGACCAGTCTGCCATGCGGGACCTCATGGACTTTTACTTTTATGACCAGTCTGCCATGCGGGACCTTATGAAAAGCCTTGCTAAAATCCATATAGACTACATCAAACGCACTACCCTCATCGACCCTCCTTGTTACCTCCTCAAAAAATTCAATCAAGTTAGTCAGACATGACCTTCCCTTAACAAATCCACGCTGACTGCCCCTGATTAATCCATGACTTTCTAAATTAAGATTTATCCTGTCCCTCAGAATTTTTTCCAATAATTTTTCCACCACTGAGGTTAGGCTGACTGGCCTGTAATTACTCGGTCTATCCCTTTCTCCCTTTTTAAACAAAGGTACCACGTTACCAGTCCTCCGGCACCACACCTGTAGCCAGAGAGGATTGGAAAATGATGGTCAGAGCCTCTGCTATTTCCTCTCTTACTTGTCTTAACAGTCTGGGATACATTTCATCCGGGCCTGGGGATTTATCCACTTTCAAAAATGCTAAACCCCTTAATACTTCCTCTTTCACTATGTTTAGTTCATCTAATATTTCACACTCCTCCTCCCTGAGTGCAATTTCTATACCCCTGTAGGGTTTCTGCAGTATTGAGCCCTCGGTATCTGTCATAAGCTTCCCTTTTTTCCTTTATCCTACCCTGTATGCCCCTTGACATCCAGGGAGCTCTAGATTTGTTAGTCCCACCCTTTTTCTTTAAGGGAACATACTTGCTCTGAACCCTCACTATCTCCTCCTTGAATGCCTCCCACTGCTCTGACACTGATTTACCTTCAAGTTTCTGTCTCCAGTCCACTTTGGCTAAATCACAAATAACAGCAGAAAGTGCTGGAAACACTCAGCAGGTCAGGCAGCATCGAGGAGTGAGAAACAGAGTCAATGTTTCAAGGGTCCTCGACCCGAAACGTTAACTCTGTTTCTCCTCTCCTCGATGCTGCCTGACCTGCTGAGTGTTTCCAGTACTTTCTGCTGTTATTTCAGATTTCCAGTATCCGCAGTATCTTGCTATTGGCTAAATCACGTCCCAGCTTAGTAAAATTAGCTTTTCCCCAATTGAGAACTTTTATTCCTGATCTATCTTGATCCTTTTCCATAACTAACTGAATTATGATCACTACCACCAATATGCTCTCCCACTGATACCCCTTCCACCTGCCCAGCTTCATTCCCTAAAACTAGGTCCAGAACCGCGCCCTCTCTTGCTGGGCTCGCTACATACTGGCTAAAAAAGTTCTCCTGAATGCATTTTAAGAATTCTGCTTCCTCTATACCTTTCACACTCATTTTATCCCAGTTAATATTAGGGAAGTTGAAATCCCCTACTATTACTGCCCCATTTTTACACGTCTCAGAAATTTGCCTACATATTTGCTCTTCTATCTCCCTCTGACTGTTCGGGGGTCTATCGTACTCTCCCAGCAGTGTAATTGCCCCTTTTTTGTTTTTCAGTTCAACCCATAGGGCCTCATTTGATGACCTTTCTAAGATATCCTCCCTCCTCACAACTGTAATTGTTTCTTTAATCAATATTACGACCCCCTCCTTTTTTATCCCCCTCTCTATCTCCTCTGAAAACCCTGTAACCAGGAATGTTGAGCTGCCATTCCTGCCCTTCTTTCAGCCATGTCTCAGTAATCCCTCTGCTCCACACCAGCCTCCTCCCACTCAATTGACCACCTTCCCGTTGGCTTAAAAAATGGGTAATTTTTTCATTAGAACAACACAGGTTGCAGTGCGATGTGATGGTGAGCCTTGGTTGGGGCGGATTGCCAGCTGAGCCACATACACTGGCCAGCAAAGCCTTATTTACACACACCGCCATTCATGAAAATACAGCGGACAAGTGCCGATCACACCTGAGCTAAAGGCAGGAACAGTATAGAAACATATAGAAGATAGGAGCAGGTGTAGGCCATTCGGCCCCTCGAGCCTGCTGCGCCATTTAATGAGATCATGGCTGATCATCCAAATTCAGTACCCTGTCCCTGCCTTCTCCCCATATCCCTTGATCCCTTTAGCCTTAAGAAATATATCCAACTCCTTCTTGAATATATTTAATGATTTGGCCTCCACTGCCTTCTGTGGTAGAGAATTCCACAGGTTCACCACTCTCTGGGTGAAGAAATTCCTCCTCATTTCTGTCCTAAATGGCTTACCCCTTATCCTTAGACTGTGACCCCTGGTTCTGGACTCCCCGGATGTGTGTAATAGGACGTGTGCACGTCGGAGAGCTTTTTGTGAACACAAAATAGCAGTAAATTGGTGCCAGTGTGAGAGAATGTAAAGGGTCAGTGATAGCCATATAACAGGAGTGTTCCACTGGGAGCTGCTTCCTGTCCCGGGCGCAGTCATAGAAATATGGCACAAAAATCTCCCATCTGACCGCTCTCACCGATCCCACCCACCCGACCGCTCTCACACTCTCCCTTTCTCACCGACCCACCCACCCGACCGCTCTCACACTCTCCCTTTCTCACCGACCCACCCACCCGACCGCTCTCACACTCTCCCTTTCTCACTGACCCACCCACCCGACCACTCTCACACCCTCCCTTTCTCACTGACCCACCCACCCGACCGCTCTCACACCCTCCCTTTCTCACCGACTCACCCACCCGACCGCTCTCACACCCTCCCTTTCTCACTGACCCCACCCACCCGACCGCTCTCACACCCTCCCTTTCTCACTGACCCACCCACCCGACCGCTCTCACACCCTCCCTTTCTCACTGACCCACCCACCCGACCGCTCTCACACTCTCCCTTTCTCACCGACCCACCCACCCGACTGCTCTCACACTCTCCCTTTCTCACTGACCCACCCACCCGACCACTCTCACACCCTCCCTTTCTCACTGACCCACCCACCCGACCGCTCTCACACCCTCCCTTTCTCACCGACCCACCCACCCGACCGCTCTCACACCCTCCCTTTCTCACTGACCCACCCACCCGACCGCTCTCACACCCTCCCTTTCTCACTGACCCACCCACCCGACCGCTCTCACACCCTCCCTTTCTCACTGACCCACCCACCCGACCGCTCTCACACCCTCCCTTTCTCACCGACCCACCCACCCGACCGCTCTCACACTCTCCCTTTCTCACTGACCCCACCCACCCGACCGCTCTCACACCCTCCCTTTCTCACTGACCCACCCACCCGACCGCTCTCACACTCTCCCTTTCTCACTGACCCACCCACCCGACCGCTCTCACACTCTCCCTTTCTCACCGACCCACCCACCCGACCGCTCTCACACTCTCCCTTTCTCACTGACCCACCCACCCGACCGCTCTCACACCCTCCCTTTCTCACTGACCCACCCACCCGACCGCTCTCACACTCTCCCTTTCTCACTGACCCACCCACCCGACCGCTCTCACACCCTCCCTTTCTCACTGACCCCACCCACCCGACCGCTCTCACACTCTCCCTTTCTCACTGACCCACCCACCCGACCGCTCTCACACTCCCTTTCTCACTGACCCCACCCACCCGACCGCTCTCACACCCTCCCTTTCTCACTGACCCACCCACCCGACCGCTCTCACACCCTCCCTTTCTCACTGACCCCACCCACCCGACCGCTCTCACACTCTCCCTTTCTCACCGACCCACCCACCCGACCGCTCTCACACTCTCCCTTTCTCACTGACCCACCCACCCGACCGCTCTCACACTCTCCCTTTCTCACCGACCCACCCACCCGACCGCTCTCACACTCTCCCTTTCTCACTGACCCACCCACCCGACCGCTCTCACACTCTCCCTTTCTCACTGACCCACCCACCCGACCGCTCTCACACCCTCCCTTTCTCACTGACCCACCCACCCGACCGCTCTCACACCCTCCCTTTCTCACCGACCCACCCACCCGACCGCTCTCACACTCTCCCTTTCTCACCGACCCACCCACCCGACCGCTCTCACACTCTCCCTTTCTCACTGACCCACCCACCCGACCGCTCTCACACTCTCCCTTTCTCACCGACCCACCCACCCGACCGCTCTCACACTCTCCCTTTCTCACTGACCCCACCCACCTGACCGCTCTCACACTCTCCCTTTCTCACCGACCCCACCCACCCGACCGCTCTCACACTCTCCCTTTCTCACTGACCCACCCACCCGACCGCTCTCACACTCTCCCTTTCTCACTGACCCACCCACCCGACCGCTCTCACACTCTCCCTTTCTCACTGACCCACCCACCCGACCGCTCTCACACTCTCCCTTTCTCACTGACCCACCCACCCGACCGCTCTCACACTCTCCCTTTCTCACTGACCCACCCACCCGACCACTCTCACACTCTCCCTTTCTCACTGACCCACCCACCCGACCGCTCTCACACCCTCCCTTTCTCACCGACCCACCCACCCGACCGCTCTCACACTCTCCCTTTCTCACCGACCCACCCACCCGACCGCTCTCACACCCTCCCTTTCTCACCGACCCACCCACCCGACCGCTCTCACACTCTCCCTTTCTCACCGACCCACCCACCCGACCGCTCTCACACTCTCCCTTTCTCACCGACCCACCCACCCGACCGCTCTCACACCCTCCCTTTCTCACCGACCCACCCACCCGACCGCTCTCACACCCTCCCTTTCTCACCGACCCACCCACCCGACCGCTCTCACACTCTCCCTTTCTCACCGACCCCACCCACCCGACCGCTCTCACACTCTCCCTTTCTCACTGACCCACCCACCCGACCGCTCTCACACCCTCCCTTTCTCACTGACCCACCCACCCGACCGCTCTCACACTCCCTTTCTCACTGACCCACCCACCCGACCGCTCTCACACTCCCTTTCTCACTGACCCACCCACCCGACCGCTCTCACACTCTCCCTTTCTCACTGACCCCACCCACCCGACCGCTCTCACACTCCCTTTCTCACTGACCCACCCACCCGACCGCTCTCACACTCTCCCTTTCTCACCGACCCACCCACCCGACCGCTCTCACACCCTCCCTTTCTCACCGACCCACCCACCCGACCGCTCTCACACTCTCCCTTTCTCACTGACCCCACCCACCCGACCGCTCTCACACTCTCCCTTTCTCACCGACCCACCCACCCGACCGCTCTCACACTCTCCCTTTCTCACTGACCCACCCACCCGACCGCTCTCACACCCTCCCTTTCTCACCGACCCACCCACCCGACCGCTCTCACACCCTCCCTTTCTCACCGACCCACCCACCCGACCGCTCTCACACCCTCCCTTTCTCACTGACCCACCCACCCGACCGCTCTCACACCCTCCCTTTCTCACTGACCCACCCACCCGACCGCTCTCACACCCTCCCTTTCTCACCGACCCACCCACCCGACCGCTCTCACACTCTCCCTTTCTCACTGACCCACCCACCCGACCGCTCTCACACTCTCCCTTTCTCACTGACCCACCCACCCGACCGCTCTCACACCCTCCCTTTCTCACTGACCCACCCACCCGACCGCTCTCACACCCTCCCTTTCTCACTGACCCACCCACCCGACCGCTCTCACACTCTCCCTTTCTCACTGACCCACCCACCCAACCGCTCTCACACCCTCCCTTTCTCGTGAAAGTTGCTATTTAAATGCAGGTCTTTCTTTCATACCTGCGTACCTTCAGTGACCCTCCCCCGCCACACCTGCCTACCTTTACTGACTCTCCACCGCCACCACAGCTGCTCACCTTCACAGACCCAGTCCATCTCCTTGGGACAGGGAAGGTTAGTTAAGAGGTGACCTAATCGAGGTTTTCGAGATGATGAGAGATTTTGATCGAGTAGATGGAGAAAAACTATTCGCTCTGGCGAGTGGGTCAATAACCAGAGGTCAGATTCAAAATCATTGGCAACAGATGTAGAGGGGAGAGGAGGAGAAATGTTTTCACTCAGAGAGTTTCGGGATCGGGAACGCTCGACCTGAAAAGGTGGCGGAAGCTGATTCCAGCAATAATTTTAAAAGGGAGTTGGACGGTTCTGGAGGATGAGGAACTGACAGGGTTACGGACAAAGAGCGGGGCTGTGGGACTGAGCACGACGGCTCGTTCAAAGAGCCAGCATAGGCACGATGGGCCGAATGGTCTCCTGTGCCGTGAGTTTCTACGATTCTATGCCTGCCGTCAGAAAATATAGCAGAGCCAATCTGTAATTCCACCTTCAGTAGTCGTGTATAAAATATGTTATGGAGTAGGGCTTGGCATAGAGCAGGCAGCTTTCTCCTGATTCTCTATTAGTGAGCAATGCTGCTCTATGAAGCTTTTTTTGGAACATTAGTCACTGTAACAGAACGCTGCAGCTGTAAATAACTGCATCAAAGACAGATGTCTTACAAATTTAGACAGATTTGGAGAAATTGTGCAGGAGGAGGCAAAGCGCGGATCTATCATGAGCTAATATAGAATCTAATCGAATCTGTTCAGCGGATCCTGGATCTGTTGTGTCGCGTCCCGCCTCCCAGTTGAAGAGTGCACACCAGCGGGCTGGCCACCTCCCAGTTGAAGAGTGCACACCAGCGGGCTGGCCACCTCCCAGTTGAAGAGTGCACACCAGCGGGCTGGCTTCATTCTCTGCTGTAATCTCTGAGATTCTTTAACACCTCCCTTGCTTCAGTTGGTAATGTTGTATTTACAGGTCTGAGTGTAAATAAGGTTTAGAGGATTCATTCTCCATCAGTAGTGTTCCATCTGAACATTTAACGCACCCACACTCAATACCTCTCTGCCTTTTTAACAACTGGATTAAATATACTGTGGAATCCCATGAGTTAACACTGGGAGTAATTCCACAGTTTGGAGAGTATAAGGGTAGTTCTGCAGTGCCAGGCTCCCAGCGGGGAGTAACACACACACAGGGAGTACCGGTGGGAGAAAGGCCTGTGACATTGTAGCCCCAATTCTCCAACCTATGCCCCCTGCAAGTGCAGCTCTGCACTTGGTGCACAGGATCACAAAATTAGCTCTTACAATAGCGGGAGGTGAGTTGTACTAAAGTCTAATAATGAGGATAGGCATATCAAAGTGAACAGAAATGGGTACACCATTTTAGAAAATGTAATAGATAAAAGGAGTTAAATTTGGGGTTAGAGTAAATTAAAATGTTGAACACTGGGTTAACTCCATACTCCTTATAAGTGACATACTGCAGGTGGCATAAGTACAAAACAGGAAATTAACATTATGAAGAAATTGAGAAGTGTTTTGATTATTGATATCTGATGTGACAGGCTCAGTTTCAGATATCTTTAGTTCACAGCAACATTACAAAGTTTCTTTATTTTTTAAGAATTCATTCCCACCTGTACTAAAACACACAATCATTAACGCTGTGTATTACCCCACCCCGGGATCTGTGCAGGATCCTGAATACAGACTGCGGGCTATTCCACACACACTGGGCTCTGAGGCAAGTCCCCAAATAAATGGTATGGAATATTCCCCAGCTACTGGGGTCTCGGAGTGCTGCGGTGAATAACCACGGTAACTGGCAGCTCGCAGACCCCCGGTAAGTTACTGATCCTCCTCCCCCCACAGACCCCCACTTCATATTGATTTAGATATTGAGCACCCATTTCAGTGAGTGCACCAGCTCATGTTACAGCGAGTTACACTCAACGTTGCTCATGAACCCCATGGTGTTAGAATGACACATCTGCCGCTGTTCAGCTGATCTCTGTCTTACAGTCTGGTGCGGAATTTGAGTTGTGATGCCCCTCCTGAGCCTTAAATCTGCTGTGTTTTTCTTGCACACAGGGGAGAAGCAGTTTTGTCTCGGCTACCCTGACCTGCGGTACGCCTCAACTCCATCTTATGACAAGGAAGGTGAAATGATGCAGACTCGCTTCATGGACCAGGCTATCAACAATGCCATTTCCTACCTGGGGGCAGAGTCACTGCGACCCCTCGTCCAGACAGCCCCCGCTCCCACTTCAGAGATGGTGTCTGTCATCAGTAGCCTTTACCCACTGTCGCTCACGCGTTCTGACGCCCCCAACGGCCATACCCGAGAAGCAGCCGCTGAGAACAGCGGCTCCCAGTTGAAAACAAAGTCCTCTGAAAGAGGAACGTCCCCCAGCAACAGTTGCCTGGACTCCACGGACACAGAGAGTAACCACGAGGAGCGGAACAGTCAGGCCTACCTGCAGCATCACGTGATCGCATCCCGGATCAGAAATGGCCTCCCTATAGCCAAAGAGAATCCCAAACCGTTTGACATCATCAAAGCAGCAGCGGGCTCAGGTCGCGAGATGTTTAAGGTGGTGACTAACGAGGGCGAACAGGTTAGAGTCTTCAAGTGTGACCACTGCCGGGTACTGTACCTGGATTACGTGATGTTTACGATACACATGGGCTGCCACGGGTTTCGTGACCCATTCGAATGTAACGTGTGTGGATATCGCAGCCAGGACAGGTACGAGTTCTCCTCACATATAGCGAGAGGGGAACACCGTTATTACAGAAAATGAGTCGCAGAGATCACATTCTATCCAGGGACCAAAAAACAACAAAAATATTTTTAGACCTCGTGCTTCGCTTTCATACTTAACGCTGTGTTTCAGTGCCTTAGTGTGCACTAATCTGAAATCTGTACACCTGCCCTCAGGAAAAAGGCATTTCATTCATCAAGCAATAACCTGGATCACTTGGAGGCATTACGTTGTAGCAGTAATGAACTCAGTGCGTAACATTTGAGCGGCAGCGCTGAACATGGATTGGCTGTAGCAGGCAGTAAGATGTTACCAAGGTACAGAACTGATTGCATCTGAACATTATACAAAATATCTTCTAAAAGAACAATGAACTTAACCAACTTGAACAGTTAATCTTCAATATTCTGTGAAGGTATGGGCACCAGGTGGAGATGTCATCCTGTCTCAAGTTCCCCTCCCATCTTGGGAGCTGAAAGGCCATGAGGTGATCCATCCCACAGCGCACTTCCTTGTTACCTCAGGTACTCGATCCAGCTCTGTCCATCACCCGAGTCCCTGTAACAGGCTGCCATTTGTTCTTTCTGAAAGTTAGTGGAATTCTGACATTGAGAGACAACCTTTAGGTCTCTTTCAGACACCTCGCTGGCACAGACTCGATGGGCCGAATGGCCTCCTTCTGTGCTGTACTATTCTATGATTCTCTGCACCAGTTGCTGTGTAACTCTGCCATCTCTACAAAGAATTTTTTTTTCGTGAGTCCATTAACTCAATCTCTTGGCTTCCAAACAGCTGGTTCCAAGTTTGAATTCCAGGGCTTTCTGACGTTCAGAACTCATGTACCTCAGTTGGGTAAGAGCTTATTCCAAGACTACCTGTCACTCAGACACTTCCTGCAGTCGGGTGAGGGGGAATCTCAGATTTACCTGTCACTCACACTCACTTGCCTCAAAGGGATAAGTTTCACTGGATTGCTGGTTGCAAGAGGGAGTGTTATTTAATTCTGTCCATGTCGAAGGGGGAAGAACGGCCCCCATTCCACAATCGGATGGTGCAGGCTGCACGCTCGCAGTGGAGTGGAATCAGTCGCTGCGTCCGGTTATTTAAAGGGAGAAACGGGCATGGAAAATATCAAAACTCAGACAGAAACTTTGTGATTGCCTTTCCTGTTGCATCCTCTTTGCTTCTGTAAATAGCTTCCACCTTCCTTTTGGCAACTGCTTTTATATTGTATAAAGACAGTAATATCAGAACAGACTCTTTATTATAGTTTTTTAACAGTAGCCTCACAGGCCTGCTACAGAATCGGTGTCTTGTCAAGTTGCACCTTGTTCCCTTATTGCTTTAGATAAAGTGCTGTGAGGACAGCCCCATGCGCTGAGTGTGTGCATCAAGCATGGGCGCTCATTACTGCTTTCTTTAACTACATTAGATAATCATTTATGCAGGGAATCCATGAATGGTATAGTTCAGAATTCCTGATACAAATCTCCTTTTAGGATCCCGGCTTCAGCAGATGTCACTAGAATCTCAGTCTTTACATTCCGACACTCTCTGAGTAGTGGCAGCATTATAATTTTTACACAGTGTGTTGTAATAAACTATATGTAAGATTTTAGATAGCATGTCTGTGTGTTGCAGGGAAGATAGGAAGCTTAGATCTCAGGACATACTGACAAAGCACTTTTATTTCCCATTCCATACAAGCAAATAGGAAATGCAGAAAGTGTCCCCAGTTAAACCCGGCCCTGCATAACCGAGTGATGGTACAAAGCAGTCATCGTAGGAATCAGAATCTAACCTGCGCACATTAACAGACACTTTCAGATAGTAACTGCATCTGAGCAATGTCTCTGTGCAGCACACGTGTGGGCTGGCACATGTCACTGTGCAGCGCGACCAGTGCGGCATGCGTGTGGTATGGCACATGTCACTGTACAGCGTGACCAGTGCGGCATGCGTGTGGTATGGCACATGTCACTGTACAGCGTGACCAGTGCGGCATGCGTGTGGTATGGCACATGTCACTGTACAGCGTGACCAGTGCGGCATGCGTGTGGGATGGCACAATACCCTCAGCTTTCATGTGAACCCAAATATTCCTTTTGTTAATGTAAAATTCAGTATGACACTAGGAAGGGCCTCAGAACAATTTAACGCCTGCTATCAGGTAATCTGGCAGCTATTTACTTTGCCCTCCTAGCTCTTGCACTTGGAAAATTTCTGCTCTTTCCTTATCCACCCTTTCGACCCGTACAGACCTGACCATCTGATCATGCGTCTAATTTCAGCACTGCCATTACCCAGCCTGCACCCTGCCACTCCCCCAGGAACCCCAGTCACTCCGTGGATTCAGCCAGTAATATTGGTGGTGCGGAGTCCATGACAATCCTTACACTTACAGTACAATACACTGAGGACACATGCAGCCAAGTAACCTATTAAAATAAGCAGCTTCTGGTGACTTTGCGAATGTTGAAAGCACATTGCATGGGCCTGCACTGTAGCTCGCATCAGTTGCAGACCAGCACATGGTCCTACAGTAAAGAGGCTGTTTTTCAGAAGCCATCTCATTTCTTTATACAGACCTAATGGACAGCATGACAGACTAAATGACATCGTTTTCCACAGAGCCTATCCTGTCTGGTCTGAAAGCTAAACTTGTCTTGCAAATGTGTATAGAGTTCTTGATGTGCATACATCTCGCAAGCAATACCAGACTGTGACAGTTTGTTCAAACTGCTACAGCTTCATCTTACACTTCACACCCACATGGGATGGATATCTCAGCCCCAACCCATTAACCCTTCACCTTCCATAGGCTTCTTTACCCGTAACCAAGTAACCAATGCGACCGAAACCAAAAAAAGCAAAATTCTGGCAATGCCACAGCAAGTCTGTCAGCCTCGGAAATTAGAAAAGTCAAGTTGATGTTTGAGGTGGCGAGTTCTGACCCAGGGTCTCCGCCTGAACCTTGAACCTGTCATTTCTCTCTCAGAGGCTGATGGGCATGCTGTGTTTGTTTTATTAATCTGATATTGAAGGATTTTCTCCCTCTTTAACTTGGTTGGAGCCTGTCTGCACACAGTGCTGAGCTCTCAAAAACATCTCATTCTGCAGCTCTGATCTGATCCTTCTTTGAAGCTGGGCCCAGTAATCGGACGGAGGGGTAGTAGGAAGAAGCAGTACTGGGCGAGGGGAGAGAACAGGCAGGCAGGCTTCGATACGGTCCAGCACTTTGCTGCGATTTAGTCAGGTTCCAATATTAGGGCAGTAATTGAGACTGCAGGTGGAGTGATCATTGACCCCTGTCTGAGCAGCGACCCACGGGAACAGTCTGCAAACAGGAAAACAGATTCATCATGCTGTCTGAAAGTGGCATCTGTTGCTGAGTAAACACCCAGAATAAATACATTTCTACTGTGAATGTAAATGTGCAACGTTTTTATAGTTCCTGCTTCACTAGGTTTTACACTAGATTGACACAGTAAAGTTAAAAGGCCTTTTTTATTTTATGTACTTTGATTTTTTAAGTATTGGGCTGTGCTTTGATCGCTTTGTGTAATTCACACAATGAGAATTCCTTTTATTTGGAAGCAATCAGGTTTTTAAAAAATATTTTACTGAGATGTGAAGTGTATAGATTCCATCACGGTATTTGTTTATGAAAATAAAAGTACGAAGCAATGACCTTCGCTTCTCAAGCAGCTGAATCACCAGAGTTCCCATTTGGGTTTGTCAGACTGGCTGAAACCATGGGAATGGAACTCTGAGGCACAGATCCCACCACTACTGTCCCAGCCACTCGGAGAGGCAGAGTGAGATTGGCTGTGGCCAGAAAGCTGAGGGTGAACACCCTGCACCAGACCTGATGTACAACTGACCATCAAACCTTTACACTGTTTCCGGTCCTGCTCTCGCCTCATCTGCAGTCTCGGTAGTTTTGCGTCAGTTAATTCTTTTTAAACTTGTTAGATCCTTTAAACTTACCACAGGTGGTACATTGCTAGAAGCAGGTTAGCAGCATTGTTACACAGCTCATTCCATTAGTGTGTGAGGTGCAAGTGTGCATTCAGTGCACTAGCCCACTTTCAGCGAGCACCTCGCCCTACCACAACAGAGCAGCAGTGAAAGGGCTTCCTCCTGCCTTATCGCTCAGCTGGGTAGAGCCTGGTCTATTACTGTGCTGTAGGATTCTCTGCATCTTGATCCTGTCTATACAGAGGCTATGTGGAGGGCCCCTCAAGCCATCGGAGGGTCTGAGATCAAATCTCAGTCTCGGCCGACATTCATTTCCCCCTCCCCAGCACAGATGGCCAGAGAGTGGTGCTGGGGTGGGATTCTCTGAACTTTGAGACTGAACAGATGGCTCTCCGTCTCACCGAGACCTGTGCGTCGCTTTGTAACCGTAGCAATAGCGTTCCCTGTCAGTGCCAGACGGAAAAGATTGGGATAAAATAAGTTAAAAATCTGTTGATTGAGTCTTTCAGCCGACTTCAAAATGCCAAGTGGAACCGCTGCTCGCTCCACAGGATGAGGAGCCTCGGGGACAATCTTGTGAGTCTGGCCGCGGCAACGTTTTATAGACACTTCACTTTGATAGGAAGTTTAGTATTTCAAAATCGTGTTCTTGTGTTGTGTATGGTTGTATTATTGTTTATGAAATGAATTTACCCATCAGGATTTTAACACAATGAATTGTCAAAGTAAATAAAGATGGAATACTTTCAAAATACTTTGTGTTGTGATGTGTTAATGAACCAGGCAACCTTTCTTTAGTTTTATTTTCTCTTAAGTTCAGATGGAGGGGACGGAATGAATTCACAAACTGCAAATTAGTCTCACAAGTGCAGCCGTTAAACGAATGGCCATTCAGATCATTGGAGGCTCCTTCAATTCCAACTTATTTGTGCCTTGGACTTTTATTTAAAGAGGTTGAGATATTTTCCTTCTTTAATATTGTTAACAGGCTCTAATAGTTAATCTGTTGATAGACCTCTGTTTTTAAAGGGCCCAGCATTGACTGCACATCTCATGGGAAGAGATAGAGATAAGAAATAGGAGCAGGAGTCGGCCATTCAGCCCCTCGAGCCTGCTCCACCATTCAATAAGATCATGGCTGATCTTCGACCTAAACTCCACTTTCCCACCTGATCCCCATATCCCTTGATTCCCCTAGAGTCAAAAAATCTATCGATCTCAGCCTTAAATATACTCAACGACTGAGCCTCCACAGCCCCCTGGGGTAGAGAATTCCAAAGATTCACCATCCTCTGAGTGAAGAAATTTCTCCTCATCTCAGTCCTAAATGGCCGACCCCTTATTCTGAGACTGTGACCCCTGGTTCTAGACTCCCCAGTCAGGGGGAAACATCCTCCCTGCATCTACCCTGTCAAGCCCTGTAAGAATTTTGTATGTTTCAATGAGATCACCTCTCAATCTTCTAAACTCTAGAGAATATTGGCCTGGTCTACTCAATCTCTCCTCATAGGACAATCCCCCATCCCAGGAACCAGTCTGGTGAACCTTCGCTGCACTCCCTCTATGGCAGGTATATCCTTCCTTAGGTAAGGAGACCAGAACTGTGCACAATACTCCAGGTGTGGTCTCACCAGGGCCCTATATAATTGCAGTAAGACGTCTTTACTCTTATACTCAAATCCTCTTGTAATAAAGGCCAACATACCATTTGCTTTCCTAATTGCTTGCTGTACCTGCATGTTAACTGTCAGTGATTCGTGTACAAGGACACCCAGGTCCCTCTGAACACCAACATTTCCCAATCTCTCACCATTTAAAAAATATTCTGCTCTTCTATTTTTCCTACCAAAGCGGATAACTTCACAATTCTGCCACGTTCTTGCCCACTCACTGAACCTGTCTATATCCCTTTACAGCCTCTTTCCATCCTCCTCACAGCTCACTTTCCCACCTAGCTTTGTATCGTCAGCAAACCTGGATACATTGCACTCGGCCCCCTCATCTAGGTCATTGATATAGATTGTGAACAGTTCAGGTGACCGTGAGCAACAGATATTCCTGCTGGTGGGAAGCCTGGTCCACCTGCATTAAGCTGTCTGGGGATAGAGTTCTTGATGTAGTTGTACTGCGAGGACATGTTGTTTCTGCCTCTGCTGGGGACATAAAGAAAAAGGGACACAGTGACTTACACAGCAAACAACTGCAGGCGATACCTTGGTGCTGCCACTCAGTGCGGTAAATGCAAAAGTATAGAATTAAAATGGCTCTTTAGTTCAGGAAATCCACTTTTGTCCATATTCAAAAGGTGGGCCTCGTTAACATGTGCAGACCCTCTCGCACAAACACCATTCTTCACTATTGTCGTGCACAGGCATGAGAAAGGGACAGGGTTCTGTGATTTTTACCTGATTGGAAAACCAAGCTACTCATGGGATGAAGCATGGTGACAACATCACCTAAAGGTGCCGACCCTCCCACCGCAGTCCGACCCTCCCATCGCAGTCCGACCCTCCCACCGCAGTCCGACCCTCCCATCGCAGTCCGACCCTCCCACCGCAGTCCGACCCTCCCATCGCAGTCCGACCCTCCCATCTCAGTCCGACCCTCCCATCGCAGTCCGACCCTCCCATCTCAGTCCGACCCTCCCATCGCAGTCCGACCCTCCCATCGCAGTCTGACCCTCCCATCGCAGTCCGACCCTCCCATCGCAGTCCGACCCTCCCATCGCAGTCCGACCCTCCCATCTCAGTCCGACCCTCCCACCGCAGTCCGACCCTCCCATCTCAGTCCGACCCTCCCATCGCAGTCCGACCCTCCCATCTCAGTCCGACCCTCCCATCGCAGTCCGACCCTCCCACCGCAGTCCGACCCTCCCATCGCAGTCCGACCCTCCCACCGCAGTCCGACCCTCCCATCGCAGTCCGACCCTCCCATCGCAGTCCGACCCTCCCACCGCAGTCTGACCCTCCCATCGCAGTCCGACCCTCCCATCGCAGTCCGACCCTCCCATCGCAGTCCGACCCTCCCACCGCAGTCCGACCCTCCCATCGCAGTCTGACCCTCCCATCGCAGTCCGACCCTCCCACCGCAGTCCGACCCTCCCACCGCAGTCCGACCCTCCCACCTCAGTCCGACCCTCCCATCTCAGTCCGACCCTCCCATCGCAGTCCGACCCTCCCATCGCAGTCCGACCCTCCCACCGCAGTCCGACCCTCCCACCGCAGTCCGACCCTCCCATCTCAGTCCGACCCTCCCATCTCAGTCCGACCCTCCCATCGCAGTCCGACCCTCCCATCGCAGTCCGACCCTCCCACCGCAGTCTGACCCTCCCATCGCAGTCCGACCCTCCCATCGCAGTCCGACCCTCCCATCGCAGTCTGACCCTCCCATCGCAGTCCGACCCTCCCACCGCAGTCCGACCCTCCCACCTCAGTCCGACCCTCCCACCGCAGTCCGACCCTCCCATCGCAGTCCGACCCTCCCATCTCAGTCCGACCCTCCCACCGCAGTCCGACCCTCCCACCGCAGTCTGACCCTCCCACCGCAGTCCGACCCTCCCATCGCAGTCCGACCCTCCCATCTCAGTCCGACCCTCCCATCTCAGTCCGACCCTCCCATCGCAGTCCGACCCTCCCACCGCAGTCCGACCCTCCCACCGCAGTCCGACCCTCCCACCGCAGTCCGACCCTCCCACCTCAGTCCGACCCTCCCATCGCAGTCCGACCCTCCCACCGCAGTCCGACCCTCCCATCTCAGTCCGACCCTCCCACCGCAGTCCGACCCTCCCATCTCAGTCCGACCCTCCCATCGCAGTCCGACACTCCCATCTCAGTCCGACCCTCCCACCGCAGTCCGACACTCCCATCTCAGTCCGACCCTCCCACCGCAGTCCGACCCTCCCACCTCAGTCCGACCCTCCCATCTCAGTCCGACCCTCCCATCGCAGTCCGACCCTCCCATCTCAGTCCGACCCTCCCACCGCAGTCCGACCCTCCCATCTCAGTCCGACCCTCCCACCGCAGTCCGACCCTCCCATCGCAGTCCGACCCTCCCACCGCAGTCCGACCCTCCCACCGCAGTCCGACCCTCCCATCGCAGTCCGACCCTCCCATCTCAGTCCGACCCTCCCACCGCAGTCCGACCCTCCCATCTCAGTCCGACCCTCCCACCGCAGTCCGACCCTCCCATCGCAGTCCGACCCTCCCACCGCAGTCCGACCCTCCCACCGCAGTCCGACCCTCCCACCGCAGTCCGACCCTCCCATCTCAGTCCGACCCACCGCAGTCCGACCCTCCCATCGCAGTCCGACCCTCCCATCTCAGTCCGACCCTCCCACCGCAGTCCGACCCTCCCACCGCAGTCCGACCCACCGCAGTCCGACCCTCCCACCGCAGTCCGACCCATCTCAGTCCGACCCACCGCAGTCCGACCCTCCCACCGCAGTCCGACCCTCCCATCGCAGTCCGACCCTCCCACCGCAGTCCGACCCTCCCATCGCAGTCCGACCCTCCCACCTCAGTCCGACCCTCCCATCGCAGTCTGACCCTCCCACCGCAGTCCGACCCTCCCACCTCAGTCCGACCCTCCCATCGCAGTCTGACCCTCCCATCGCAGTCTGACCCTCCCACCGCAGTCCGACCCTCCCACCGCAGTCCGACCCTCCCACCGCAGTCCGACCCTCCCACCGCAGTCCGACCCTCCCATCGCAGTCCGACCCTCCCATCGCAGTCCGACCCTCCCACCGCAGTCCGACCCTCCCACCGCAGTCCGACCCTCCCACCGCAGTCCGACCCTCCATCGCAGTCCGACCCTCCCATCGCAGTCCGACCCTCCCACCGCAGTCCGACCCTCCCATCTCAGTCCGACCCTCCCATCGCAGTCCGACCCTCCCATCGCAGTCCGACCCTCCCATCGCAGTCCGACCCTCCCATCGCAGTCCGACCCTCCCATCGCAGTCCGACCCTCCCACCGCAGTCCGACCCTCCCACCGCAGTCCGACCCTCCCACCGCAGTCCGACCCTCCCATCGCAGTCCGACCCTCCCATCGCAGTCCGACCCTCCCACCGCAGTCCGACCCTCCCACCGCAGTCCGACCCTCCCATCGCAGTCCGACCCTCCCATCGCAGTCCGACCCTCCCACCGCAGTCCGACCCTCCCATCTCAGTCCGACCCTCCCACCGCAGTCCGACCCTCCCATCGCAGTCCGACCCTCCCACCGCAGTCCGACCCATCGCAGTCCGACCCTCCCATCGCAGTCCGACCCTCCCATCGCAGTCCGACCCATCGCAGTCTGACCCATCGCAGTCCGACCCTCCCACCGCAGTCCGACCCTCCCATCGCAGTCCGACCCTCCCATCGCAGTCCGACCCTCCCATCTCAGTCCGACCCTCCCACCGCAGTCCGACCCTCCCATCGCAGTCCGACCCTCCCATCGCAGTCCGACCCTCCCATCGCAGTCCGACCCTCCCATTGTAGTCCGACCCTCCCATCGCAGTCCGACCCTCCCATCGCAGTCCGACCCTCCCATCGCAGTCCGACCCTCCCACCGCAGTCCGACCCTCCCACCGCAGTCCGACCCTCCCATCGCAGTCCGACCCTCCCACCGCAGTCCGACCCTCCCATCGCAGTCCGACCCTCCCATCGCAGTCCGACCCTCCCATCGCAGTCTGACCCTCCCACCGCAGTCCGACCCTCCCATCTCAGTCCGACCCTCCCATCGCAGTCCGACCCTCCCACCGCAGTCCGACCCTCCCATCGCAGTCCGACCCTCCCATCGCAGTCCGACCCTCCCATCGCAGTCCGACCCATCGCAGTCCGACCCTCCCATCGCAGTCCGACCCTCCCATCGCAGTCCGACCCTCCCACCGCAGTCCGACCCTCCCATCGCAGTCCGACCCTCCCATCGCAGTCCGACCCTCCCATCTCAGTCCGACCCTCCCATCGCAGTCCGACCCTCCCACCGCAGTCCGACCCTCCCACCGCAGTCGGACCCTCCCACCGCAGTCCGACCCTCCCACCGCAGTCCGACCCTCCCATCGCAGTCCGACCCTCCCACCGCAGTCCGACCCTCCCATCTCAGTCCGACCCTCCCATCGCAGTCCGACCCTCCCATCGCAGTCCGACCCTCCCATCGCAGTCCGACCCTCCCATCGCAGTCCGACCCATCGCAGTCCGACCCTCCCACCGCAGTCCGACCCTCCCATCGCAGTCCGACCCTCCCACCGCAGTCCGACCCATCGCAGTCCGACCCATCGCAGTCCGACCCTCCCATCGCAGTCCGACCCTCCCACCGCAGTCCGACCCTCCCATCTCAGTCCGACCCTCCCACCGCAGTCCGACCCTCCCATCTCAGTCCGACCCTCCCACCGCAGTCCGACCCTCCCACCTCAGTCCGACCCTCCCACCGCAGTCCGACCCTCCCATCGCAGTCCGACCCTCCCATCGCAGCCCTACTGTTAGTTCCAGGGGTTCGAGTCCGGCTCACACAGCTACTTGATCAGTGCACTTGCTTGGGGTGGGGGGTAGGGGGTGGAGTGGGGGAGACAGGGGAGGGGTTCCTGTGCCCCCTGAACTGTTAACAAGAGCAACACTACATTCTCCGAGTGCCAGTACAGGAGGGTCTCAGTCCCTTGGCAATTTGTGCAAATGGTATAAATTTCCCCAATTAACTGTAAACCTGTCCAGACCTCCCACTGGCATGGATTTCCCATCAGACTGACACATATCACACCACTCACTCCAGTCCCATTCGGTACTGGCAATTTAAAAATATCTTTATTATAGAGCCTGAGTCAGACAGGGGATTGTAAACAGCCCTGAGGGAGATAAAGCAGGTTGACTGTTTCTGGAGAACTGACAGTCAGTCCTGGGGATTGGGGGAGGCGAGAAATTAGACCTGAATTAATTCTGTGGGTGAAAGACCGTTAAATCTAAACAACGGCCCGAATCCCTCCCGCGTGTTCGATACCAGACTGCTGAACATAATGTCGAGTAAATTAACAGATCGTTGACCACACACAGAGCTGCTGGGAAGATCAGAGCGGATGCAAATAATTTGAAATAAATTATTTTAAGAAATAATTTGAATACAAAACAAAAAAGAATTCACATATGATGTCATGCCAAATACAAACTATTCCACAAATATGATCAAAGTCGGGGGCTGGTGCTTCACTGTATCACAAGTAAAATGTATTTTCATTGAAGGACACTGTCTCTCCCTGGCTCATTCTCTGCCCCAGTCTGGCACACTGTCTCTCCCTGGCTCATTCTCTGCCCCAGTCTGGCACACTGTCGCTCCCTGGCTCATTCTCTGCCCCAGTCTGGCACACTGTCTCTCCCTGGCTCATTCCCTGCCCCAGTCTGGCACACTGTCTCTCCCTGGCTCATTCTCTGCCCCAGTCTGGCACACTGTCTCTCCCTGGCTCATTCCCTGCCCCAGTCTGGCACACTGTCTCTCCCTGGCTCATTCCCTGCCCCAGTCTGGCACACTGTCTCTCCCTGGCTCATTCCCTGCCCCAGTCTGGCACACTGTCTCTCCCTGGCTCATTCCCTGCCCCAGTCTGGCACACTGTCTCTCCCTGGCTCATTCCCTGCCCCAGTCTGGCACACTGTCTCTCCCTGGCTCATTCCCTGCCCCAGTCTGGCACACTGTCTCTCCCTGGCTCATTCTCTGCCCCAGTCTGGCACACTGTCTCTCCCTGGCTCATTCCCTGCCCCAGTCTGGCACACTGTCTCTCCCTGGCTCATTCCCTGCCCCAGTCTGGCACACTGTCTCTCCCTGGCTCATTTTCTGCCCCAGTCTGGCACACTGTCTCTCCCTGGCTCATTCCCTGCCCCAGTCTGGCACACTGTCTCTCCCTGGCTCATTCCCTGCCCCAGTCTGGCACACTGTCTCTCCCTGGCTCAGGCCCTGCCCCAGTCTGGCACACTGTCTCTCCCTGGCTCATTCTCTGCCCCAGTCTGGCACACTGTCTCTCCCTGGCTCATTCTCTGCCCCAGTCTGGCACACTGTCTCTCCCTGGCTCATTCCCTGCCCCAGTCTGGCACACTGTCTCTCCCTGGCTCATTCTCTGCCCCAGTCTGGCACACTGTCTCTCCCTGGCTCATTCTCTGCCCCAGTCTGGCACACTGTCTCTCCCTGGCTCATTCCCTGCCCCAGTCTGGCACACTGTCTCCCCCTGGCTCATTCTCTGCCCCAGTCTGGCACACTGTCTCTCCCTGGCTCAGGCCCTGCCCCAGTCTGGCACACTGTCTCTCCCTGGCTCATTCCCTGCCCCAGTCTGGCACACTGTCTCTCCCTGGCTCATTCTCTGCCCCAGTCTGGCACACTGTCTCTCCCTGGCTCATTCCCTGCCCCAGTCTGGCACACTGTCTCTCCCTGGCTCATTCCCTGCCCCAGTCTGGCACACTGTCTCTCCCTGGCTCATTCCCTGCCCCAGTCTGGCACACTGTCTCCCCCTGGCTCATTCTCTGCCCCAGTCTGGCACACTGTCTCTCCCTGGCTCAGGCCCTGCCCCAGTCTGGCACACTGTCTCTCCCTGGCTCATTCCCTGCCCCAGTCTGGCACACTGTCTCTCCCTGGCTCATTCTCTGCCCCAGTCTGGCACACTGTCTCTCCCTGGCTCAGGCCCTGCCCCATGTGATGAAATATTCCATTCACCACTGCCTGTGACTGAGATCGGTTTCAGTGTCATTTCCCTTCCCCCAGACCTCATTGTATTGTGTACTGGAATGTGCTGGAATGTGCTGTGTGTAGGGCTCTGCCCATACCTGGCCCCGTTTGTAAGCTAGTTCAGTCTGGCCTCAGTCTCCAGAAGGAAGACATCTCTCTCTCTTACGTGTTACGTTCTAAGTTAATAAAAGCCTTGTTTTTGTTCTGCTAACTTCGAGTCTCGGAATTATTGAGGCACATCAATTTTATTAACTTATTTTTCAACACTATGGATCAACTCCTGAAACCCGAACGTTTGGATTTGGATCAACATGCTCCGGACGCATCAGCACGCTTCGGACACTGGTTTGAGTGTATGGAATTCTTCCTGGACAATTCCGCAGCCGTCAAAGATGCTACGGACGCTGCGGGGATGAGACTCGGAATTCCGCGGAATTGGGTAAGCCACCGGGTTTACCCCCTCATCCAAGACGCCGAGACGTGCCTGGCCGCCTGCGACATCTTAAAGGCGCATTACCAGCAGCCTACGAATGAGGTGTATGCTAGGCACCTGCTCGCTACCCACGCACAGCGACCTGGGGAATCGGTGGAGGAGTTCCTAAGCACCCTGAAAATGCTTGGCAAAGACTGCAAGTGCCGAGATGTAAAAGCCGCAGTGTACACTGACGAGCTTGTTCGCGATGCCTTCATCACAGGCCTCAGCTCCACTTACATCCGGCAAAGACTGCTGGGAAAAACGGGGTTGGACCTGAAACAGGCTGCGGACACCGCGCGATCCCTGGATGTGGCCCAGAGAAATTCGAACGCCTACTCTTCAGTCCACGCCGCCACGTGTGCACCGAGGGCGCCGCCATCTTGGAAGGCATCTTCCCCGCCCGACAGCCCGACACCGGCTGGGCCCCGCTCTTCCCCCAGAAGCCCTACGACAGCCGCGACGCGTCAGGGACCCAACTGCTACTTCTGCGGGCAGCCAAAGCACACCAGAAACCTGTGCCCGGCGAAAGGCACCACCTGCTTTAAGTGCGGTAAGAAGGGGCACTTCGGGAAGGTGTGCAGAGGGAACCCCGCCGGAAAACCAACCGCCGGAAAACCCGCCACCGCCGCGTGTGCGCCGTGGGAGCGGCCATCTTGGACGCCATCTTGCCCGACCTCGGGTCCGCCATTTTGTGAGCAGACAGCGTGGACGCCATCTTGTATCGATCAGGGCCCTACAGTGGCATCGGTCACAGTGGACCAGACCAGGCCGCACCCGCTATCCAGATCAATGGTGGACATCGAGGTAAACGGGTGCCGGGTTAAATGTTTAATTGACAGTGGAAGCACGGAGAGCTTTATCCACCCAGAACTGGCACAACAACTCTCCCTAAAGGTGGTCCCTACTCAGGGTACCATCTCTATGGCTGATAAAACCCAGACATCGACCATTCTGGGTTACTGCACGGTACAATTGTGCGTTAACGGAACTGTATATGATAATTTTAAAGTATTAATCATGAAGAACCTATGTGCGAGCGTGATCTTGGGCCTGGATTTCCAGTGCAACCACCAAAGCATCACGCTCAAGTACGGTGGGTCCCAGCCGCCCCTCACAGTGTGCGGTCTGGCTACCCTGAAGGTAAAGCCGCCTTCGCTATTCGCGAACCTTACCCCTAACTGCCGGCCAATAGCGACCAAAAGCAGGAGGTACAGCTGGGAGGACAGGCGGTTTATCGCGACCGAGGTAGACAGGCTCCTGAAAGAGCGCATTATTGAACGCAGCAACAGCCCGTGGCGCGCCCAAGTGGTAGTGGTAAGGGGTAGCGAGAAGAAACGGATGGTGATCGACTATAGTCAAACGATCAACAGGTACACCCTACTAGACACCTACCCGCTACCCTGCATATCAGAAATGGTGAACCAAATCGCCCAATACCGGGTGTTCTCCACCATCGACCTCAAGTCAGCGTACCACCAGCTCCCTATCAGACCAGAGGACCGCCCGTACACCGCCTTCGAGGCGAACGGACGCCTCTACCAATTCCTCAGAGTCCCCTTTGGGGTGACGAATGGGGTCTCGGTCTTCCAGAGGGAGATGGACCGCATGGTCGATGACCACCACTTGCAGGCAACCTTCCCCTACCTCGACAACGTCACCATCTGCGGTCACAACCAGCAGGATCACGACTCGAACCTCGAGAGGTTCCTGAAAACCGCACAAAAACTCAACCTCACCTACAACAAGGACAAGTGCGTTTAAAACACCACGCGCCTCTGCATACTAGGCAGCGTGGTGGAGAATGGGGAAATCGGACCAGACCCCGACCGATTGCGCCCCCTACGGGAGCTGCCCCTGCCCAACACTCCCAAAGCCCTGAAAAGGTGCCTGGGGTTATTTTCTTATTATTCCCAATGGGTCCCCAACTACTCCGACAAAGCCCGCCCCCTCTTGAAAGCATCCTCTTTCCCGCTCTCTGCTGAGGCCCACGCCGCCTTCAAAAGCATTAAGCAGGATATTGAGCGGGCCACGCTACAGGCAGTGGACGAGAACACTCCATTTCAAGTGGAAAGTGATGCGTCTGACTTCGCCTTGGCGGCCACCCTCAACCAGGCGGGGCGGCCCGTAGCTTTCTTCTCGAGGACCCTCCAAGGGCCCGAGATCAGACACTCCTCCGTGGAAAAGAAGGCCCAAGCCATCGTGGAGGCAGTGCGCCACTGGCGCCACTACCTAGCTGGCAAACGCTTCACCCTACTTACCGACCAGCGGTCGGTAGCGTTTATATTCAATAATAAACAGAGGGGAAGATTAAAAATGATAAGATTCTTAGGTGGCGGATCGAGCTCTCCACCTTCGAGTACGACATCATTTACCGGCCAGGGGCCCTTAACGAATCCCCTGACGCCCTCTCACGAGGGATGTGTGCCAGCGCCACCGGGGATCGGCTACAGACCCTCCACAACGACCTCTGCCACCCAGGGGTCACGCGGCTGTTCCACTTCATAAAGTCCCGTAACTTACCCTACTCGATTGAGGAAGTTCGGTCCCTGACCAGGAACTGCCGCACTTGCGCTGAGTGCAAGCCTCGGTTCTACCGCCCAGATAGAGCCCACTTAATCAAAGCTACACGGCCCTTTGAGCGGCTCAGCTTAGATTTCAAGGGCCCCCTCCCGTCCGTCGACCGCAGTGTTTACTTCCTGAACATTGTGGACGAATACTCCCGGTTCCCATTCGCCTTCCCCTGCCCAGACATGACCAGCGCCACGGTCATTAAATGCCTCAACAGCCTGTTCTGCCTGTTCGGTATGCCGAGCTACATCCATACGGATAGGGGGGCGTCCTTCATGAGTGAAGAGCTACGCCAGTACATGCTGTCCAAGGGGATCGCCACGAGCCGTACCACCAACTACAACCCCCGGGGTAACAGCCAAGTGGAGCGAGAGAACGGGACAGTATGGAAAGCAGTCACTCTAGCTCTAAGGACCAAGGGCCTCCCTATCTCCCGCTGGCAGGAAGTCCTCTCGGATGTGCTCCATTCGATACGGTCGCTATTGTGTACGGCCACTAATACCACGCCTCATGAACGAATGTTTGCCTTTCCCCGGAAATCCACCTCAGGCGTATCCATGCCATCATGGCTCTCCACCCCAGGTCCGGTACTCGTGCGAAGGCATGTGAGGGGCCACAAGACAGACCCTCTCGTGGAGCCAGTACACCTACTCCACGCCAACCCCCAATACGCATATGTCCGGCACGCCGACGGAAGGGAGGACACCGTGTCCATAAAAGACGTCGCCCCAGCCAGCATCGACAACAACCACGGCAATAGCGGCAACGACGGTCACAGCAACTCTTACCCACCCACTACTCTTTCATCACCCCCGGAAGAACACCGACCAACGGCACCCCCACCAACTACCCCTTCAACAACCCTGGCGGCACCCCCGGCAGAGACCCAGGAGGCTACCGGGGACACCCAGCCAACACCCGCGGCACCGCAACAGCCACGTCGGTCACAGAGGACTATCAAACCCCCGAACAGACTAAATCTATAGAAGGGGTGAATGTGATGAAATATTCCATTCACCACTGCCTGTGACTGAGATCGGTTTCAGTGTCATTTCCCTTCCCCCAGACCTCATTGTATTGTGTACTGGAATGTGCTGTATTGTATACTGGAATGTGCTGGAATGTGCTGTGTGTAGGGCTCCGCCCATACCTGGCCCCGTTTGTAAGCTAGCTTCAGTCTGGCCTCAGTCTCCAGAAGGAAGACATCTCTCTCTCTTACGTGTTACGTTCTAAGTTAATAAAAGCCTTGTTTTTCTTCGAGTCTCGGAATTATTGAGGCACGTCACCCCAGTCCGGCACACTGTCTCTCCCTGGCTCATTCTCTGCCCCAGTCTGGCACACTGTCTCTCCCTGGCTCATTCTCTGCCCCAGTCTGGCACACTGTCTCTCCCTGGCTCATTCCCTGCCCCAGTCTGGCACACTGTCTCTCCCTGGCTCATTCTCTGCCCCAGTCTGGCACACTGTCTCTCCCTGGCTCATTCCCTGCCCCAGTCTGGCACACTGTCTCTCCCTGGCTCATTCCCTGCCCCAGTCTGGCACACTGTCTCTCCCTGGCTCATTCTCTGCCCCAGTCTGGCACACTGTCTCTCCCTGGCTCATTCTCTGCCCCAGTCTGGTACACTGTCTCTCCCTGGCTCATTCTCTGCCCCAGTCTGGCACACTGTCTCTCCCTGGCTCATTCTCTGCCCCAGTCTGGCACACTGTCTCTCCCTGGCTCATTCCCTGCCCCAGTCTGGCACACTGTCTCTCCCTGGCTCATTCTCTGCCCCAGTCTGGCACACTGTCTCTCCCTGGCTCATTCTCTGCCCCAGTCTGGCACACTGTCTCTCCCTGGCTCATTCCCTGCCCCAGTCTGGCACACTGTCTCTCCCTGGCTCATTCCCTGCCCCAGTCTGGCACACTGTCTCTCCCTGGCTCATTCTCTGCCCCAGTCTGGCACACTGCCTCTCCCTGGCTCATTCCCTGCCCCAGTCTGGCACACTGTCTCTCCCTGGCTCATTCCCTGCCCCAGTCTGGCACACTGTCTCTCCCTGGCTCATTCTCTGCCCCAGTCTGGCACACTGTCTCTCCCTGGCTCATTCTCTGCCCCAGTCTGGCACACTGTCTCTCCCTGGCTCATTCTCTGCCCCAGTCTGGCACACTGCCTCTCCCTGGCTCATTCTCTGCCCCAGTCTGGCACACTGTCTCTCCCTGGCTCATTCTCTGCCCCAGTCTGGCACACTGTCTCTCCCTGGCTCATTCCCTGCCCCAGTCTGGCACACTGTCTCTCCCTGGCTCATTCTCTGCCCCAGTCTGGCACACTGTCTCTCCCTGGCTCATTCCCTGCCCCAGTCTGGCACACTGTCTCTCCCTGGCTCATTCCCTGCCCCAGTCTGGCACACTGTCTCTCCCTGGCTCATTCTCTGCCCCAGTCTGGCACACTGTCTCTCCCTGGCTCATTCCCTGCCCCAGTCTGGCACACTGTCTCTCCCTGGCTCATTCTCTGCCCCAGTCTGGCACACTGTCTCTCCCTGGCTCATTCTCTGCCCCAGTCTGGCACACTGCCTCTCCCTGGCTCATTCTCTGCCCCAGTCTGGCACACTGTCTCTCCCTGGCTCATTCTCTGCCCCAGTCTGGCACACTGTCTCCCCCTGGCTCATTCTCTGCCCCAGTCTGGCACACTGTCTCTCCCTGGCTCATTCTCTGCCCCAGTCTGGCACACTGTCTCCCCCTGGCTCATTCCCTGCCCCAGTCTGGCACACTGTCTCTCCCTGGCTCATTCTCTGCCCCAGCCTGGCACACTGTCTCTCCCTGGCTCATTCTCTGCCCCAGTCTGGCACACTGTCTCTCCCTGGCTCATTCTCTGCCCCAGTCTGGCACACTGTCTCTCCCTGGCTCATTCTCTGCCCCAGTCTGGCACACTGTCTCTCCCTGGCTCATTCTCTGCCCCAGTCTGGCACACTGTCTCTCCCTGGCTCATTCCCTGCCCCAGTCTGGCACACTGTCTCTCCCTGGCTCATTCCCTGCCCCAGTCTGGCACACTGTCTCTCCCTGGCTCATTCTCTGCCCCAGTCTGGCACACTGTCTCTCCCTGGCTCATTCCCTGCCCCAGTCTGGCGTTTCTCCTTTCTCCACCCGTGGCCTCCCTCAGCCAGGTTTGCCCATTAGAAATGTTTTCAGAGCTCCGAGAAGCTGAGAGATTATCCAAACTCATTCCACCCCGAGTCAGAGGGATCCCTCATCCCATCGATCCGGGCTCGCTTTGACCCAGTGCAGAGGTGAAAAGCCAGTGACTGACTTACTGTGCCACACATTCCGACTAAACATGAGATTTAGAATATAGGAGCAGGAGTAGGCCATTCGGCCCCTCGAGCCTGCTCCGCCATTCAATGAGATCATGGCTGATCATCCAAACTCAGTACCCTGTCCCTGCCTTCTCTCCATATCCCTTGATCCCTTTAGCCTTAAGAAATATATCCAACTCCTTCTTGAATATATTTAATGAATTGGCCTCTACTGCCTTGTGTGGTAGAGAATTCCACAGGTTCACCACTCTCTGGGTGAAGAAATTCCTCCTCATCTCTGTCCTAAATGGCTTACCCCTTATCCTTAGACTGTGACCCCTGGTTTTGGACTCCCCGACCATCGGGAACATCCTTCCAGCATCTAGTCTGTCTAGTCCTGTTAGAATTTTATAAGTTTCAATGAGATCCCCTCTCATTCTTCTAAACTCCAGCGAGTATAAGCCCAATCGACCCAATCTCTCTTCATACGTCATTCCTGCCATCCCAGGTATCAGTCTGGTGAATCTTGCTGCACTCCCTCCATGGCAAGAACATCCTTCCTCAGATAAGGCGACCAAAACTGCACACAATACTCAAGGTGTGGTCTCGCCAAGGCCTTGTACAACTGCAGCAAGACATCCTTGCTCCTGTACTCACACCCTCTCGCTATGAAGGCCAACATACCATTTGCCTTCTTAACCGCCTGCTGCACCTGCATGCTTACCTTCAGCGACTGGCGCACAAGGACACCCAGGTCTTGTTGCAATTTAAGTGGAGAGTATTCAATTTAAAATTGATATAAAGACACAGTGGGGGTGCAGTATATGCCGCACTGCGATGCCTGTTACAATCCCTCATGCAGCAATGCAGTGTCTGATGCAGCAATGGGGATGTTCGCTGATGACTGCACAGTGTTCAGTGCCATTCACAACTCCTCAGATAATGATACAGTCCATGCCCGCATGCAACAAGACCTGGATGACGTTCAGGCTTGGGCTGATAAGTGGCAGGTAACATTCGTGCCACAGAAGTGTCAGGCAATGGCTATCTCCAACAAGCGAGAGTCTAACCACCTCCCCTTGACACTCAATGGCATTACCATCGCCGAATCCTCCACCATCAACATCCTGGGGGTCACCATTGACCAGAAACTTAACTGGACCAGCTGTTGAGTCTGTGTTTCCAAATGTAGTTATGCTGAATAACTGGACACAGACTACAGAAATAATTAAACAGGTCTTTAGTAATTGAGGGTCAGGGCTGAACTGGAATACACTTTGCTCCACAGGGTTTATATACCGGTGTGGTCACCATCGGTACTACAATGTACAGGAGCCATCAAAAAGTAGTCCATCACCTTAAGGTATCCTCTTAAGGTGGTACAGGTCACATACACTACAATTCCTCCCCTTTTAGCTTAACAGTGTACACCCCAATTTAAACATTACATGGATAACATATATACAACTTTCACACAAAACTGTTCAAAGATTCAGTCTCTGAGGAGGCCTCCTGATCCGGGCCGGATAACGCCTTTCAGGGGTCTCTGGTTCTCGTTGCTGGGGTGACTCATCCATTTGATCTCCTATGGATTGAACATCATCATGTATGTTCGAGTCTGAGGTAGATGCTACAGGCTCAATAACTTCTTCAACTGGTGTCTCTGCCGTAGACATGGGGTCGACCCTTGTTCTCGATTCCACAAGTTGGTCAGCATGACGTCGTATTACGTTCTCTCCAACGTCTACCGTGTGCATCAAGGGTCCCTGTCGGGCACGAATTGTTCCGGATTGCCATTTATCATTCCTATAGTCCCTGGCCAACACTGGTTGTCCTATTTCGAAACTCCGAGTGGCCTTGTTATTTACGTGCTGGAATTGCTTGTTTTCGACTTCCCTACGCACATTGGGTTTTAACAAATCCAACCGGGACCGCAACCTCCTGTTATAGAACATTATGGCAGGGCTTTGATTTGTCACTGCATGCGTGGCGTTTCGATATGCCATCAGGAAATTGTCCACCTTGTGTTGTAGTGGAATATGGTCTTCGCTCATGGCCTTTATCGCCTTTTTGAACGTTTGTACAAATCTCTCGGCCAACCCATTTGTAGCCGGATGATATGGGGCAGATGTATAGTGTTTCACCCCATTCTTTTTCATGAATTTCTGGAATTCTTCTGACACGAACTGTGGTCCGTTGTCTGAACATATTTGTTCCGGCAACCCATTCCTTGCAAATATGGTTCTTAGAACTACGATCGTCTTTTCAGAGGTAGTGGTCAACATCTTAATCACTTCTGGCCATTTAGAATGTGCGTCTACGGCTATCAAAAACATGGAATCCATGAATGGACCTGCAAAGTCGATATGCACACGTTGCCATGGGGTTGAAGGCCATTCCCACGGATGCAGCGGTGCAATTGGAGGTGCGTTTTGAACTTTTTGGCACCCTGAGCAGCTTTTAGTCAGATCCTCTATTTGTTTGTCGATACCTGGCCACCACACATAAGCCCTAGCAAGGCTTTTCATCTTGACTCCCCCCAGATGACCTTCATGCAATTCCTTCAGAACTCTCTCCCTTAATTTAGGAGGAATAATCACCCTTATTCCATACATCAATGTTCCTTGACAGATGGACAGCTGTTCTCGTCTGGCTGAGAATGCTGGTAACAGTGGGTCGCCATGTGCTGGCCATCCCGTCACTGTCAAATCGTAGACCCGAGACAGTGTCGGGTCGTTTCGGGTCTCTCTCTCAATACCCGCATTGGTGACTGGTAAGCATTCGATGATGGTCGAGTGAAATATCTCGACAGGGTCAACTGCCGGTGCCTCTCCCGCTGTCGGTAGTGGCAGGCGCGACAGCCCATCAGCATTACCATGTTGCTTTGTACCTTTGAATTCGATATCATATTGATGTGCCCCTAGGAAAAGGGGACCATCTCTGAAGCCTCTGCGCCATCATAACCGGAACACCCTTCTTAGGGTTAAAAATGGAAACCAACGGCTGGTGATCTGTCAGCAGCGTAAACTTTTGGCCTTGCAGGTAATGGTTAAATTTCTTAACTCCCCACACGAGGCTGAGAGCCTCCCTATCTATCTGAGCATAGTTGCGCTCTGCGGAGGTCAATGATCTGGATGCGAACGCGACTGGCCTTTCCAAGCCATTTGGAAACTTATGTGAGAGCACTGCCCCGATACCATATGGAGAAGCATCACAAGCTAAGCGAATAGGCAGCGTTGGGTTAAAGTGAGCCAACACTTCCTTAGAGGTGATCAGTGCCTTGCTTTTTTGAAAAGCCCGCTTACAATCATCGCTCCACTTCCATTGTATTCCCATTTGCAAAAGAGTGTTCAGCGGGTGTAACACCGTGGATAAATTTGGAAGAAACTTGTGGTAATAGTTAACCAACCCAAGGAACGACCTCAACTGGGATACATTTTCCGGAGCGGGAGCTTTCACAACAGCTTCGATCTTGTCAGGTGACTTATGGAGCCCCTCCTGGTCAATGACGTGGCCGCAGTACGAGATTCGCTTTTGAAAGAACTCACATTTCTGGCGATTAACTCTGAGCCCATATTCTTTCAATCTGGTGAGCACCTGCTCCAAATTCGCGAGGTGATCCTTATCATCTCCTGTAATCAGAATGTCGTCCAGATAGCATTGTGTGCCTGGAATTCCCTGCAATACCTGCTCCATGGCCCTTTGCCAAATCGCTGGAGCCGATGCCACTCCAAAAACCAGTCTATTATACCGATATAAGCCCTTATGTGTGTTGATCGTGAGATACTGGCGTGACGCTTCATCAACTTCCATCTGTAGGTACGCCTGCGCCAGGTCTATCTTGGTGAAGTGTTTCCCGCCAGACAGCGAAGCGAAGATATCTTCAATCCGCGGAAGCGGATATTGCACCGTGTGAAGAACCGGATTAACAGTGATCTTGAAATCGCCACGGATGCGAACCTTCCCAGGTTCCCCCGGCTTGTTGCTCAACGAACGCTTCATGACAGGAACAATGGGTGTGGCCCATTCGCTCCAGTCCACCTTTGACAGTACTCCTGAACGTTCTAGCCCTTCCAGCTCTGCTTCCACAGCAGGTCGTATCGCATAAGGTACCGGTCTGGCTTTGAAAAATTTTGGGTTTGCATGTTCTTCAACCTTGATGTTTGCCGTAATTCCTTTCAGTGTTCCCAGTCCCTGTTGGAACACCTCCTTAGCATCGTCCAATATTTTGGACAGTCGTTTAGGTTTGACGTCGTCCTCTTTACAGGAATCTACAGTCAGTGCTTGTATGGAATGCCAGTCCACATTTATTCTCCGGATCCATTCCTGTCCCAGTAGTGGCGGACCTCCATCAGGTAACACATACAAGTCCATTTCCTGACTTTCTTTACCATTGTAAACCACATTTACTTTTATCTTTCCGATGGGGTATACTATTTGCCCCGTGTATGTTTTCAATACAATCTCCGTATCCCTCAGGGGAATGTGCGAGAATAACCTTTTGTAATCTTGCTTATTCATGACCGTCAATGCCGATCCAGTGTCCAATTCCATCTTCACTTGGACTCCTGCTATCCGAAGCATGACCCAGATAGTTTGGTGGTCTGCTGTGTTACCCACATTATGTATTTTTAGACAACCCAGTTCCTTACTGCTGGAGTCTGAATCCATCTTCTGTTCATCCGAACTGTTCTCTGTCACCTTGTGTACTTTTTTGTACTTCTCCTGCGGCGACTTTTTGCTGCTGGTCTTCTTTCCTGACCGGCATACTCTCGCTATGTGACCAAGTTTGCCACATTGCCTGCATTCTTTATCTTTGAACCAGCACTGGTTCTGGTCATGCGTTGTCCTTCCGCAACGATAGCACTTTACTGCGCCCAATGCCATTTCATTAGTGCTGAATTCCAATGGCCTTTGCTGTATCTCTGCAGCGCCTCGTGCTGCTGCCTCTTGCGATGCTGCAATGCTGAAAGCTTTGTCCAGCGTAAGATCCTTTTCCTCTAGCAATCGCTTCTGGGTTCCTTCCCTTAGGAGCCCACACACAAACTTATCTTTCAGTGCGTCTGCTAGTCCTGTACTGAGCTGACAGTACTTTGATAACTTGCGCAGTTCGATTAAGAATTCAGCGTTGCTTTCCTCTTTAAGTTGAATTCTTTTGTAGAATTTAAATCGTTCCGCTATCAGCAGCAGCGTGGGGTTTAAATGCTCTTGCAGGATAGTAACAATATCCGCGAAACTCTTTCCTACCGGTTTATCTGGTGTTACATGGTTCCTTAATAACCCGTACGTCTTCGCACCCATCGAGTTTAATAGGGTTAGTGCTTTCTTATCCACCGGTACCTCATTCGCTGTACAGTAAACTTCGACGCGTTCCACATAAGTGGCCCAATCTTCCACATCGCTATCAAAAGCAGTGATGTTACCCGTTTTTGGCATCCTTGTTGAGTTTCCTTTCCTTCGGATATGATTATTATTTTATTTTATTTTTTTTCAAAAGGGCGGCTTCCCGCGCTTGGCGGCTTTTCCCGCGCTTGTCTTCTTCCCCCGCCGACTCAAAATGGCGATTACCGCGCTGTTGTCGTTCTCGCCTCCCAGCGGTCCTTTATTTTCCCCTACGCTGCTGCTCTTGTTCCCCGCCGCTCCCGCGGTCCTTGTGGACATCAACGCTTTTCTGGCTGCTGCGCGTCTCTGCCCCGATTGCAGTCCGGCCCCTGACACCGGCTGCGGTCGTGTTCTCCGCCCTTTTCGTCATTTCCCTCCCCTTCTCTTACTGACAACTCGGCCGACTTCCCCCCTGTGCCGCTCGATCGGGCTTACCCGCCGCTGTCGTCGAAGGGATGTTCACTGATGTTTGACTTCGTGGCCAGAAACCAACCCGGGTTCCCGATTGCCTCCCGTGCTATGCAGTGCCCAGCAGGATGTTGAGGGTGGATGTCCTTGATCGACGCCCGTTTCAGAGGCGAAGCTTCCTTTGATGCAACTGCCGCTAGGTAAGATCAGACTCGTCGCCACTGTTGAGTCTGTGTTTCCAAATGTAGTTATGCTGAATAACTGGACACAGACTACAGAAATAATTAAACAGGTCTTTAGTAATTGAGGGTCAGGGCTGAACTGGAATACACTTTGCTCCACAGGGTTTATATACCGGTGTGGTCACCACCGGTACTACAATGTACAGGAGCCATCAAAAAGTAGCCCATCACCTTAAGGTATCCTCTTAAGGTGGTACGGGTTACATACACTACACCAGCCACGTAAATACTGTGGCAACAAGAGCAGGTCAGAGGCTGGGTATTCTGCGGCGAGTGTCTCACCTCCTTACTCCCCAAAGCCTTTCCACCATCTACAAGGCACAAGTAAGGAGTGTGATGGAATACACTCCACTTCCCTGATGAGTGCAGCTCCAACAACACTCAAGAAGCTCGACACCATCCAGGACAAAGCAGCCTGCTTGATTGGCACCCCATCCACCTCCTTAAACACTCACTCCCTCCACCACCGGCGTACCGTGGCTGCAGTGTGTACCATCTACAAGATGCACTGCAGCAACTCGCCAAGGCTTCTTCAGCAGCACCTCCCAAACCCGCGACCTCTACCACCTAGAAGGACGAGGGCAGCAGACGCATGGGAACACCACCACCTCCAAGTTCCCCTCCAAGTCACACACCATCCTGACTTACAAATATATCGCCGATCCTTCATCGTTGCTGGGTCAAAATCCTGGAACTCCCTCCCTAACAGCACTGTGGGAGAACCTTCACCACACGGACTGCAGCGGCTCAAGAAGGCGGCTCACCACCACCTTCTCGAGGACAATTAGGGATGGGCAATAAATGCTGGCCTTGCCGGCGACACCCACATCCCATAAACAAATTTTTTTTAAATGCAGTGTCTGATGCAACAATGCGGTGTCTGATGCAACAATGCAGTGTCTGATGCAGCAATGTGGTGTCTGATGCAACAATGTGGTGTCTGATGCAACAATGCAGTGTCTGATGCAACAATGCAGTGTCTGATGCAGCAATGCAGTGTCTGATGCAGCAATGCAGTGTCTGATGCAGCAATGTGGTGTCTGATGCAGCAATGCAGTGTCTGATGCAACAATGTGGTGTCTGATGCAACAATGCAGTGTCTGATGCAGCAATGCAGTGTCTGATGCAACAATGCAGTGTCTGATGCAGCAATGCAGTGTCTGATGCAACAATGCTGTGTCTGATGCAGCAATGCAGTGTCTGATGCAGCAATGCAGTGTCTGATGCAACAATGCGGTGTCTGATGCAACAATGTGGTGTCTGATGCAACAATGCAGTGTCTGATGCAGCAATGCAGTGTCTGATGCAACAATGTGGTGTCTGATGCAACAATGCAGTGTCTGATGCAGCAATGCAGTGTCTGATGCAACAATGCAGTGTCTGATGCAACAATGCAGTGTCTGATGCAGCAGTGTAATCCCATATGCAGCAAATCGATGACTAATGCAGTGATGTTCCTGCAGCCACCCCTGTGGCATTGTAGTAACCCCCAGTACGGTGATACTCTCCCTGGAATAAGCCCCAGTATTTGCAGGATGTCTGTGTGTCTGCCACTTTAATTTGAATATGCTAAATAGTGAAAAGCCACACTGAACCAATCACTGATCAGTGAATAAAAACACTGAATGGTGAGAATGCACGAATCAATGAACTTGTGAGAGAGAGTCAGGCGGGAAATTCGGCTCAATCTTCAAGCAGTTACATTTTCACACATAATGAAATCCAATATTTCAAAACTGGAGACCTGATTTACAGGAAAACCCAAGTGCTGAGTGAAGTGACTGGAATTGTCGATGGCCATCGCTGACAGTCTGTGTGGGCTGACACCAAATGAATCTCAGTTTTGATATTAATGGCGAATTGACATGTGCCTGACAACATCCTCTCCTAATCTGCGAGCACATCAAAGGCATCAGCAGATTGGCTATCTGTCCGTGTTATTTTAGATTGACTCTACCTGGGGAAAGGGGCAATTTGAAGTAAAAATTAATGAACAAATCCCTTAATCATTGTAAACACCTCGATCAGATCACCCCTTAATCTTCTAAACTCGAGGGAATACAAGCCCAGTCTGTGCAACCTGTCCTCGTAATTTAACCTTTTAGCCCCGGTATCATTCTGGTGAATCTGCGCTGCTTCCCCTCCGAGGCCAATATATCCTTCCTGAGGGGCGGGGCCCGGAACTGAACGCCAGAGGGGGTCTGACCAGAGCTTTATATAATTAACATCCCTTCCTCCCCTTTGTATTCCAGCCCCTCGAGATAAAGGCCAACATTCCATTAGCCTTTTTGTACCTGTGCCCTAGATTTTAGTGATTTGTGTACATGGGCACCTTAAACAGTGCAAAGTAATTCCCTGAGTGTGGAAATGTTCATTAGAAATGTGAAAAGGTGCAAAGTAAATGCATCTCCCTGTTTTTAAACTGTCATTTTTTTCCTGGTGATTGAGGCTGACTGACTGTGACAGATTCTAACAGTTTGAAGACAGTTTGTCAGCTATTCCCAGGACACATACACCCTGAGCTCCGCCCCGGGGGGGTTGCTGAGTGCTGTTAGTCTCGAGCGGGCCAGTATTTGCCTATCCTGTAACCCTCTTACACCAGTAAATGATTCACTCATTGCAGAACTGACTGGATGGTCAAAAACTCTCAGACTCTGCGGTTACACCTGCTCATAGACAATCTTTTTAAAAGAGGAATTGGATATAATAAAACTTTACAAGTCGTAAGAATTTAACTGACAGATATTGTCAGACACATTTAAACAGATCCTGGGACTGTGATCGATCTCTCGCCGCTAGCCTCCAATCTCTCTCTTTCAGGGAATTCAAAAGTCTTCTAAAGGCATATAAATAGTAAACGGGTAGTAACAGGATGGGTGGGGCCGATTAAGGACTGAACAGGAGATCTACGCATGGAGGCAGAGGGCATGGCTGAGGTACTAAACGAGTACTTTGCATCTGTCTTCACCAAGGAAGAAGATGCTGCCAAAGTCATAGTGAAAGAGGAGGTAGTGGAGATACTGGATGTGACAGAAATTGATAAAGAGGAGGTACTAGAAAGGCTGGCTGTACTTAAATTAGATAAGTCACCAGGAGCAGATGGGATGCATCCTAGGATGCTGAGGGAAGTGAAGGAAGAAATCACGGAGGTACTGGCCTTAGTATTCCAATCCTCCTTAGAAACGGGGGTGGTGCCAGAGGACTGGAGAATTGCAAATGTTACATCCTTGTTCAAAAAAAGGGTGTAAGGATAAACCCAGCAACTACAGGCCAGTCAGTTTGACCTCGGTAGTGGGGAAGCTTTTAGAAACAATAATCAGGGACAAAATTAACAGTCACTTGGACAAGTGTGGATTAATTAAGGAAAGACAGCATGGATTTGTTAAAGGCAAATTGTGTTTAATTAACTTGATCGAGTTTTTTGATGAGGTAACAGAGAGGGTTGATGAGGGCAATGCGGTTGATGTGGTGTACATGGATTTCCAAAAGGCGTTCGACAAAGTGCCACATAATAGGCTTGCCAGCAAAGTTGAAGCCCATGGAATAAAAGGGACAGTGGCAGCATGGATACGGAATTGGCTAAGTGACAGGAAACAGAGAGTAGTGGTGAACGGTTGTTTTTCGGACTGGAGGAAGGTATACAGTGGTGTTCCCCAGGGGTCGGTTCAAGAAGGAGTTAGATATATATCTTAAGGCTAAAGGGATCAAGGGATATGGGGAGAAGGCAGGGACAGGGTACTGAGTTTGGATGATCAGCCATGATCTCATTGAATGGCGGAGCAGACTCGAGGGGCCGAATGACCTACTCCTGCTCCTATCTTCTATGTTTCTAGAACCACTGCTTTTTCTTGATATATATTAATGACTTGGACTTGGGTGTACAGGGCACAATTTCAACATTTGCAGATGACACAAAACTTGGAAGTATAGTGAACAGTGAGGAGGAGAGTGATAGACTTCAAGAAGACATAGACAGGCTGGTGAAATGGGCGGACACGTGGCAGATGAAATTTAATGCAGAAAAGTGCGAAGTGATACATTTTGGTAGAAAGAATGAGGAGAGGAAATATAAACTAAAGGGTACAATCCTAGTGGGGGTGCATGAACAGAGAGACCTGGGGGTATATGTGCACAAATCATTGAAGGTGGCAGGGCAGGTTGAGAAAGTGGTTAAAAAAGCTTACGGGATTCTGGGCTTCATAAATAGAGGTATAGAGTACAAAAGTGTGGAAATTATGATGAACCTTTATAAAACACTGGTTCGATGTCAACTGGAATATCGTGTCCAATTCTGGGCACCGCACTTTAGGAGGGATGTCAAGGCCTTAGAGAGGGTGCAGAGGAGATTTACTAGAATGGTTCCAGGGATGAGGGACTTCAGTTATGTGGAGAGACTGGAGAAGCTGGGATTGTTCTCCTTGGAGCAGAGAAGGTTAAGAGGAGATTTAATAGAGGTGTTCAAAATCATGAGGGGTTTTGATAGAGTAAATAGGGAGAAACTGTGGGTCGGTGACCAGAGGTCACAGATTTAAAATAATTAGCTAAAGAACTAGAGGGGAAATGAGGAGAAATTTCTTCACACAGAGAGTTGTGAAGATCTGGAACGCACGACCTGAAAGCAATGTTCCCGCTAAGTTGCAAGGCAGCGTGGCGATCTGGAGGTCCTGCGCAGGCCGCTCACCATCTTCTATATGGAAGAAACCGCGCTTGCGTGAACATTTGAATGGGCAGCGCAGCTAGTTAAAGGGACCACGCACGAAAAAATATTCGAGGGAACATTGCCTGAGAGGGCGGTGGAATATTCGAGGGAACATTGCCTGAGAGGGCGGTGGAATATTCGAGGGAACATTGCCTGAGAGGGTGGTGGAATATTCGAGGGAACATTGCCTGAGAGGGCGGTGGAATATTCGAGGGAACGTTGCCTGAGAGGGCGGTGGAATATTCGAGGGAACATTGCCTGAGAGGGCGGTGGAATATTTGAGGGAACGTTGCCTGAGAGGGCGGTGGAATATTCGAGGGAACATTGCCTGAGAGGGCGGTGGAATATTCGAGGGAACATTGCCTGAGAGGGCGGTGGAATATTCGAGGGAACATTGCCTGAGAGGGCGGTGGAATATTCGAGGGAACATTGCCTGAGAGGGCGGTGGAATATTCGAGGGAACATTGCCTGAGAGGGCGGTGGAATATTCGAGGGAACATTGCCTGAGAGGGCGGTGGAATCAGATTCCATAGGAATTTTCAAAAGGCAATTGGACATGTACTTGAAGAGGATTTGTTAGCAGGGCTACGGGGACAGAGCCGGGGAGTGGGACTAATCGGAGAGCTCTTTCAAAGAGCCGGCACAGGCACAAGGGGCCGAATGGTCTCCTTCTGTGCGGGAAGATTCTATGATTTTTATGATCACTCTTGTGCGTCCATTACACACCCGGCACTCACTTCAATGGACTCCCCCACTGTATACCTGATATTGGTCCTAAGTTGGTCTTTCGATAATTTGAACCTCTTGTGCTAATCTCCCAAACTCCCTCAGTCCTTCCTCAAACAACCTACAGGATATTGAAACCCAAGCTAAACACCAACCTTATCGCTAGTTTAGGCTGATCAAACTTATGTTCTTTTCAGCCCCGTGAAAAGTCAGTCCAGTGTGTCCCTGTGGCCAGTGTGGCCCTGTGTCCAGTGTGGCCAGTGTGTCCCTGTGTCCCTGTGTCCAGTGTGGCCAGTGTGTCCCTGTGTCCAGTGTGTCCCTGTGGCCAGTGTGTCCCTGTGTCCAGTGTGTCCCTGTGGCCAGTGTGTCCCTGTGGCCAGTGTGTCCCTGTGTCCCTGTGTCCAGTGTGTCCCTGTGTCCAGTGTGTCCCTGTGTCCAGTGTGTCCCTGTGGCCAGTGTGTCCCTGTGTCCAGTGTGTCCCTGTGTCTAGTGTGTCCCTGTGGCCAGTGTGTCCCTGTGTCCCTCTGTCCAGTATATCCCAGTGTCCAGTGTGTCCCTGTGTCCAGTGTGTCCCTGTGGCCAGTGTGGCCAGTGTGTCCCTTTGTCCAGTGTGTCCCTGTGTCCAGTGTGTCCCTTTGTCCAGTGTGTCCCTGTGTCCAGTGTGTCCCTTTGTCCAGTGTGCTCCTGTGTCCAGTGTGTCCAGCGTGTCCCTGTGTCCAGTGTGTGCCTGTGTCCAGTGTGTGCCTGTGTCCAGTGTGTCCAGTGCGTCCATGTGTCCAGTGTGTCCCTGTGCCCAGTGTGTCCATGTCCAGTGTGTCCTTGTGTCCAGTATGTCCAGTGTGTCCCTGCGTGTCCAGTGTGTCCCTGTGTCCAGTGTGTCCGTGTCCAGTGTGTCCCTGTGTCCAGTGTGGCCAGTGTGTCCCTGTGTCCAGTGTGTCCAAAGTGTCCAGTATGTCCAGAGTGTCCCTGTGTCCAGTGTGTCCCTGTGTCTCTGTGTCCAGTGTGTCCAGTGTATCCCTGTGTCCAGTGTGTCCCTGTGTCCAGTGTGTTCCTGTGTCCAGTGTGTCCCTGTGTGTCCAGTGTGTCCCTGTGTCCAGTGTGTCAGTGTGTCCCTGTGTCCAGTGTGTCCCTGTGTCCAGTGTGTCTCTGTGTCCAGTGTATCCAGTGTGTTCCTGTGTCCAGTGTGTCCCTGTGTCCAGTGTGTCCAGTGTGTTCCTGTGTCCAGTGTGTCCCTGTGTGTCCAGTGTATCCCTGTGTCCAGTGTGTCCCTGTGTCCAGTGTGTCCCTGTGTCCAGTGTGTCCCTGTGTCCAGTGTGTCCAGTGTATCCCTGTGTCCAGTGTGTCCCTGTGGCCAGTGTGTCCAGTGTGTCCCTGTGTCCAGTGTGTTCCTGTGTCCAGTGTGTCCCTGTGTCCAGTGTGTCCCTGTGTCCAGTGTATCCCTGTGTCCAGTGTGTCCCTGTGGCCAGTGTGTCCAGTGTGTCCTTGTGGCCAGTGCACTCGAGCTTCGGGCTGCAGCTTTGCCTGGTCTCAAACCGGGTGTGAGTGAAGGTTAGAAAACAAGTGGTGATGGGTGAGGCAGTGGATGGAGCTCAGAGTCTGGCCTCAGTCTCAGCTCGGAGAAACCATCTCATGAATTGTCAAATTGAAGTGGGAAAACGAGAAGGAAAACTGTAAAGGGTGAAAGAGAAAGGAGAGTTTAATGTTTGAGGTGGGGAGTCTGTCGGGAAACACGAACCCGGCTCTCTCCTGGTTCCAAATCTGGCACATTTCCAGAATTCTCCCCACGTCAACAACAACAACCTGTATTTATATAGCGCCTTTAACGCAGTAAAACGCCCCAAGGCGATTCACAGGAGCGATTATCAAACAAAATTTGACACCGAGCTTCATAAGGAGATATTAGGACAGGCGACCAAAAGCTTGGTCACAGAGGTCGGTTTTAAGGAGGGTCTTAAAGGAGGAGAGAGAGGCGGAGAGGTTTAGGGAGGGAATTCCAGAGCTTAGGGTCCAGGCAGCTGAAGACACGGCCGCCAATGGTGGAACGATTAAAATCGGGGATGCGCAAGAGGCCGGAATTGGAGGAGCGCTGAGATCTCGGGGGTTGTGGGGCTGAAGGAGGTGACAGAGATAGGGAGGGGCGAGGCCACGGAGGGACTTGAACACAAGGATAAAACTTCAGGCCTCTGAAAAGAGATAACAGAAAGATACTGTGGCTGAGTCTGTGCAGAATAATTGGAGAGTTTGCGAGAAGTTGTTTATCATCAAATATAAAGAAGTGAGACTGAAAAATAGTTTTGTGATTTGACCTTTGTAGCACGGAATGCCGTTTGTGGCTTCTAACAGATTCAAAGCTCCTTCTCTGCATTTTAGTTTCTGAAAGTGTTGAAGGTTGAAGGGGAACCTGACATTTGAGCCAAAAGATCTTACATAACAAGGAAATGGAGACAATCATGGACAACTGAAGCTGAGGGGGCCCAGCCTCTCTAAAATGAAAATAACTGCACCTTTAATCATTTAGTTTTGTAGAAATGTATTGTTTGGGGGCTCAGTGAAGAAGTTGGGACTTCTCTTTACAGACTGACAATTTGAAGCGTTACATGTCGATGTTAAATTCTTTGTGATCTTTATCTGAACGATCTACAGTTGTTTCTGCGGGGAGCAGTGGAAATTGCAGGGCTCTGAGAGCCAGAGGTGACGGCACTGCATTAAATATAGATTCAAGCGCCAGGATTGGTGTCTTGCTTTAACACCTCACGGTGAGGCTGGAAGTGTCCGCTCAGAGACCGTCCAAACTGATAAAAATCTCTTTCTTTACTTGTAGCTTGCAACAGAGCTGGAGTGTAACTGTTTCAGTGCCGAATGCCAACACTCTCACCTTCTGTGCACAGTCTGACTCTCCTGCGCCCGCGCCCTTCACCCATGTCTCTACATCTCAGAATTCCAGCTGGACTGAATTCAGGAAACCTCATTCTAATTGCAAATTAATTCAGTTACCATTTATCATTCAAACGTGCATTTTAAATGACATTTCAGACAAGTCGAATGCTGCAGTAAAGAATCCTAGAAACTGACAGTACAGAAGGAGACCATTGGTTGGAGGCCATTGGTTGGGGCACTGTGCAGTTCTGGGCTCTCCACTAAAGGCTTCAATTACAGGCGGGAGTGCAGAGAGTGACTCAGCATAAACCCAGGACCGACAGATCATACTGGGAATCAAAACATGGGACAGGAAAAGGCCATTCAGCTCATCAACCCCACTCTGTCCACAGCCCGTGGACACTCGCCCCTATCACGGACTCTACCCACCCATTGAATCTCCTCCCACAGCCCGTGGACACTCGCCCCTATCACGGACTCTACCCACCCATTGAATCTCCTCCCACAGCCCGTGGACACTCGCCCCTATCATGGACTCTACCCACCCATTGAATCTCCTCCCACAGCCCATGTACACTCTCCCCTATCACGGACTCTACCCACCCATTGAATCTCCTCCCACAGCCCATGGACACTCTCCCCTATCACGGACTCTACCCACCCATTGAATCTCCTCCCACAGCCCGTGGACACTCGCCCCTATCATGGACTCTACCCACCCATTGAATCTCCTCCCACAGCCCATGTACACTCTCCCCTATCACGGACTCTACCCACCCATTGAATCTCCTCCCACAGCCCATGTACACTCTCCCCTATCACAGACTCTACCCACCCATTGAATCTCCTCCCACAGCCCGTGGGCTCTCTCCCCTATCACGGACTCTACCCACCCATTGAATCTCCTCCCACAGCCCGTGGACACTCGCCCCTATCACGGACTCTACCCACCCATTGAATCTCCTCCCACAGCCCATGTACACTCTCCCCTATCATGGACTCTACCCACCCATTGAATCTCCTCCCACAGCCCATGTACACTCTCCCCTATCATGGACTCTACCCACCCATTGAATCTCCTCCCACAGCCCATGTACACTCTCCCCTATCACGGACTCTACCCACCCATTGAATCTCCTCCCACAGCCCATGTACACTCTCCCCTATCACAGACTCTACCCACCCATTTAATCTCCCACAGCCCATGTACACTCTCCCCTATCATGGACTCTACCACCCATTGAATCTCCTCCCACAGCCCATGTACACTCTCCCCTATCACGGACTCTCCCCACCCATTGAATCTCCTCCCACAGCCCGTGGACACTCTCCCCTATCATGGACTCTACCACCCATTGAATCTCCTCCCACAGCCCATGTACACTCTCCCTTATCACAGACTCTACCCACCCATTGAATCTCCTCCCACAGCCCATGTACACTCTCCCCTATCATGGACTCTACCCACCCATTGAATCTCCTCCCACAGCCCATGTACACTCTCCCCTATCATGGACTCTACCCACCCATTGAATCTCCTCCCACAGCCCATGTACACTCTCCCCTATCATGGACTCTACCCACCCATTGAAGCTCCTCCCACAGCCCATGTACACTCTCCCCTATCACGGACTCTACCCACCCATTGAATCTCCTCCCACAGACAAGACATTAGTTAGGTCACAGTTGGGGAACAGTAGAGTTCTGGGCATCCTATTACAGGAAGGGTATTCGAGCCATGGAAATGGGACAGTGAAGATGGACTCATTCGGAGGGTGAGCACGGCTGCCAGACATTCTGCCTACAACAGTCAGCAGCACTGTGTAACCGCCTGTGCTCCAGCTCCCGGGTGTCTGATGGTCACAGGCCGTACAGTCCATTACCAGCCCCAGACTGTCAGACTGTTAGATAAACACAACAATCTTCCTTTTTCAAAAGTTAATACCTAAAGTTGAGTCATTCCAGCATCAGATTAATAATTATTACATTTATTATGCCTCCATTTTGTGTGTGCATGCGAGGGTTTTATTCCCGAGTCGATGCTGTTGGAATTGGAATGGTTCCATCTCTAATCCAACTTCTTGTTTGATTCCTTAACGATTCTACAAGGCAGCTTGACTGGGACCAACTCTACCTGTGGACAATTCATTCTGAGCTCTGTGTGGTGCCCCGCCCACTAGGATACTGAGCCCAAAACCCCCAGCTTCATTTGTCAACGTGCGCTGATCCCGGGGTGTCTTTGTGTCTGGGTGGGTGTGTCTGGGTGTGTGTGTCTGGGTGTGTGTGTGTGTCTGGGTGTGTATGTCTGGGTGTGTGTGTGTGTGTCTGGGTGTGTGTGTGTGTGTGTGTGTGTGCCTGGGTGGGTGCGTGTTTCTGGGTGTGTGTGTGTGTGTCTGGCTGCGTGTTTCTGGGTGTGTGTGTGTGTCTGGGTGTGTGTGTGTGTGTCTGGGTGTGTGTGTGTGTCTGGGTGTATGTGTCTGGGTGTGTGTGTCTGGGTGTATGTGTGTGTGTGTCTGTGTGTGTGTTTGTGTTGGGGTATGTCAGGGTGCGTAGGGAATGTACGAAGTCTGTTGCCCTGGGGATTGGTGTTGAGATTGGATTTGGAAACTCAATGCCAATTGGTCAGATTTACAGATGATACCAAACGCATTCGACAGCACCTCCCAAACCCGTGACCTCTACCACCTAGAAGGACAAGGGCAGCCGACGCATGGGAACACCACCACCTCCAAGTTCCCTTCCAAGTCACACACTATCCTGACTTAGAAATATATCGCCGATCCTTCATCGTCGCTGGGTCAAAATCCTGGAGCTCCCTCCCTAACAGCACTGTGGGAGTACCTTCACCACACGGACTGCAGCGGTTCAAGAAGGCAGCTCACCACCACCTTCTCAAGGGCAACTAGGGATGGGCAATGAACCATACCCTGACGCCCAGTACACTAGGAGGGGCCGTGGTGTGGGAGCAGGCACTTCTGCTCGCTCTGGCCTGCAAAAATGAAAGTTAAAAATTGTGGTAAACCACTTCTATCGTTCACTATCGTTACACTATGGTTATCACTGTTTATATCGTTACACTATGGTTATCACTGTTTACACTGTTGTATCACTACACAAGGTCACCTCTTGTCACGCTGTTATACCTGGGCTGACCATAGCTGACTCCGCCCATGACTCCGCCTGCTTGCCCAGGTATAAAGGTGGTCGACTGGCTGGTATTCCTCCTTGTTGGACCCGATCACCCACGAGGGTGGGCTCTGTTATTTAGCCAATAAAAACCTATAGTTACTATCTTAACTCGTCGCTTTTCATTGGATGAATTGATAGGTATATCAATTTTATTGGCTAAATTTTGAAATGAGTGGATCGGAGCAGCCAAACGACCAGCCAAACGGCCAGCTACAACAGCCACAGCAGCCGGCCTGGCCGCGAGCCCTCCGACCGCCGTACCTGGATCTAAACCCACAGGCAGCGAACTCAGCCCTCGACTTCAAACACTGGCTGAGCTGTTTCGAATCCTACCTGGGAGAATCCGGCGTGCCCCCGGGATCCAAACTAAGAGTTCTGACCGCCCAAGTGAGCCCTAAAGTATTTGCACTCATCCAGGACCTTACTACATACGAGGACGCCCTCAACCTGCTGAAAGAGCAGTACCGGAGCCCGGTAAACTCTATGTATGCCAGACATCTCCTAAGATCCCGCTCGCAACAGCCAGGAGAGTCTGTAGATGAATTTTTACGGGCGCTACAAACACTCGGCAGGGACTGTGACTTTAAAGCTGTAACGGCTGCAGAAAATACTGAAGGGAATATCCGCGATGCCTTCGTGAAAGGCCTTCGGTCCGACTACTCACGGCAAAGACTGCTCGAATCAAAGGACCTCGACCTGAATACAACTGCAGCCCTCGCTCGCTCTCTGGAAGTGGCCCATCGGGACCTCGAGGTGTATTCCAGGTACTGTGCTGCGCGACCCTGGGACTCCAGCCCGACCCCGGCCGCAATACCCCTCGCACCGCCGTCTCTGGGACCTACCTCAGCGTCGGCGTCCCAGAACCGATCGGGACCGCCACCCCCGGTACCGGCTGCAACATCGGAGCCCCGCGATCGGGCCGCCGGCTGCTTCTTCTGTGGCCAGGCGAAACACCCGAGGACGCGCTGCCCTGCAAGAAACGCGACTTGCTCCGATTGCCACAAGAAAGCCCACTTCGCTAAGGCCTGCAGGGGGAGAGCCACAGACGCCAGCAGTGCCTCATGCGAGTTGTGGGGGCGGCCATCTTTCATCAAGGCCACAGATGCCAGTATCCCCTCGTGTGAGTCGTGGGGCGGCCATCTTTGATCAAGGCCACCGACGCCAGCAGTGCCTCATGTGAGTTGTGGGGGCGGCCATCTCCTCCGCCATTTTATTCAACCTCGTGGGCGCCGCCATTTTGTCCACCACACTCGACCGCCACCTTGTCTCCAGACCCGACCACCGCCTCACCCGCAGACTACAGCAGCTCGCTCAGCCATACACTAGCCTCCGTCACACTGGACCAAGCTCGCCCGCATCACCTATCCAAGTCCATGATGGACATCAAAGTAAACGGCCATGCCACGACCTGCCTGTTCGACAGCGGAAGCACGGAGAGTTTCATCCATCCAGACACGGTGAGCCACTACTCCCTCACTGTCCGGCCAACGCGCAACCGGATCTCGATGGCGTCGAGGTCCCATTCTACAGACATCAGCGGCTACTGTGTTGTGACCCTGTCGGTTAGGGGCACGGAGTATAAAAATTTTAAACTCCTCGTCCTGCCCCAGCTGTGCGCTGCCGTCCTACTAGGGCTGGACTTCCAATCCCACCTTCAAAGTGTCACTTTGGCATACGGTGGACCCCTCCCCCCACTCACAGTCGACAACCAGCAGCCTTTAAACCGCCCACCGCATACCACCTGCGGCCTATCCACCCTCAAGGTCCCGCCCCCCTCCCTGTTCGCTAACCTCACCCGCGACTGTAAACCCGTCGCCACCAAGAGCAGGCGGTACAGCGCCGGGGACAGAGCTTTTATTAGCTCTGAGGTGCAGCGTCTCCTGAAGGAGGGCATCATCGAGAGGAGCAACAGCCCCTGGCGTGCCCAGGTCGTAGTCGTTAAGACCGGCAATAAAAACCGCCTGGTCATCGACTACAGCCAAACCATAAACCGGTACACCCAGCTGGACGCATACCCCCTTCCCCGCATATCTGATATGGTCAATCAGATTGCACAGTACCGGGTATTCTCCACCATCGATCTTAAGTCGGCCTATCACCAACTCCCTATCCGCCCTGAGGACCGCCAGTATACCGCCTTCGAGGCGAATGGCCGCCTCTACCACTTCCTTAGGGTTCCCTTCGGCGTCACCAACGGGGTTTCGGTCTTCCAAAGGGAGATGGACCGGATGGTTGACCAGAACGGGCTGCAGGCCACGTTCCCTTATCTAGATAACGTCACCATCTGCGGCCGCAACCGGCAGGACCACGATGTTAATCTGGAGAAATTCCTCCGTACGGCCGAACGGCTGAACCTCACTTACAATAAGGAGAAATGTGTGTTTAACACCTCGCGTCTCGCCATCCTCGGCTGCGTAGTAGAGAACGGGGTCATCGGCCCCGACCCCGAAAGAATGCGCCCCCTCATGGAGCTTCCCCTCCCCCACTGTCCAAAGGCGCTGAAGAGAACCCTGGGGCTCTTCGCCTACTATGCCCAATGGGTGCCGAATTATGCGGACAAAGCCAGACCCCTCATGAAGTCCACCTCCTTCCCCCTGACGGCAGAAGCGTGCGCAGCCTTCTCCCTCATAAAGGGAGACATTGCTAAGGCCACGATGCACGCGGTGGATGAGTCTATCCCTTTCCAAGTGGAGAGCGGTGCATCCGACTTCGCCCTAGCAGCAACCCTTAACCAGGCGGGGAGACCTGTGGCCTTCTTCTCAAGGACCCTCCAGGGCCCTGAGATCCGACACTCTTTGGTCGAGAAGGAGGCCCAGGCGATCGTGGAGGCAGTACGACGCTGGAGGCATTACCTGGCAGGCAAATGATTTACCCTCCTCACCGACCAGCGTTCGGTCGCTTTTATGTTTAATAACAAGCTGAGGGGCAAAATCAAGAACGACAAGATCTTGAGGTGGAGAATTGAGCTCTCCACCTATGATTATGATATCTTGTACCGGCCTGGTAAACTGAATGAACCCCCAGATGCTCTATCACGAAGTACATGCGCCAACGCGCAAATTGATAGACTGCAGACCCTCCACAACGACCTCTGCCACCCCGGGGTCACCAGACTTTACCACTTCATTAAGGCCCGCAACCTGCCCTACTCCATCGAGGAGGTCAGGACCATGACCAGGAACTGCCAAACCTGCGCCGAATGCAAACCGCATTTCTTTAGGCCGGACAGAGCAAGCCTGATCAAGGCCACCCGCCCCTTCGAGCGCTTGAGCATCGATTTTAAGGGGCCCCTCCCGTCCTCTGACCGTAATGTGTACTTCCTCAACATCATTGATGAGTACTCCCGTTTCCCCTTTGCCTTCCCCTGCCCAGACATGACCAGTACCACGGTCATCAAATGCCTGAACGACCTCTTCGCCTTGTTCGGGTTCCCGAACTATATACATAGCGACCGGGGCTCATCCTTCATGAGCGAGGAACTTCGCCAGTTCCTACTAGCGAGAGGCATTGCTGCAAGCAGGACCACCAGCTACAACCCCCGAGGGAACGGCCAGGTGGAAAGAGAGAACGCGACTGTCTGGAAGGCCGTTCTCATAGAGTCATAGAGTTTTACAGCACAGAAAGAGGCCCTTCGGCCCATCGTGTCTGCGCCGTCCATCAATCCCTGTCCAGTCTAATCCCATTTTCCAGCATTTGTTCCATAGCCTTGTATGCAATGGCATTTCAAGTGCTCATCCAAATGCTTCTTGAATGTTGTGAGGGTTCCTGCCTCTACCACCCTTTCAGGCAGAGAGTTCCAGATTCCAACCACCCTCTGGGTGAAAAAGATCCTCCTCAAATCCCCTCTAAATCTCCTGCCCCTTACCTTGAATCTATGCCCCCTTGTTATTGACCCCCCTACTAAGGGGAAAAGTTCCTCTTTATCTACCCTATCTATGCCCCTCATCATTTTGTACACCTCAATCAGGTCCCCCCTCAGCCTTCTTTGCTCCAATGAAAACAACCCCAGCCTGTTTAGTCTTTCTTCATAGCTGAGGCGCTCCATCCCAGGTAACATCCTGGTGAATCTTCTCTGCACCCTCTCTAAAGCAATCACATCCTTCCTATAGTGAGGCGACCAGAACTGCACACAGTACTCCAGCTGTGGCCTCACCAGCGTTTTGTACAGCTCCATCATAACCTCCCTGCTCTTATATTCTATGCCTCGGCTAATGAAGGCAAGTATCCCATATGCCTTTTTAACCACCTTATCTACCTGTTCCGCTGCCTTCAGGGATCTATGTACATGCACACCAAGGTCCCTCTGACCCTCTGTACTTCCTAGGGTCCTACCACTCATTGTGTACTCCCTTGCCTTATTTGTCCGTCCAAAATGCATCACCTCGCACTTTTCAGGGTTAAATTCCATTTGCCACTTTTCCGCCCATCTGACCAACTCGTTTATATCTTCCTGTAGCCTGAGGCTTTCCTCCTCACAATTTACCACCCCACCAATTTTCGTGTCATCTGCGAACTTACTGATCATACCTTTTACATTCTCATCCAAATCATTTATGTAGATCACAAACAGCAAGGGACCCAGCACCGATCCCTGAGGTACCCCACTAGACACAGGCTTCCAGTCACAAAAGCAACCTTCGACCATCACCCTCTGCCTCCTGCCACTCAGCCAGTTTAGGATCCAACGCGCCAAGGCACCCTGGATCCCATGGGCTCTTACCTTCTTGACCAGTCTCCTATGCGGGACTTTGTCAAAAGCTTTACTGAAGTCCATGTAAACCACATCCACAGCATTTCCCTCATCCACACACCTAGTCACCCCCTCGAAAAATTAAATCAGATTTGTCAGACATGATTTACCCTTGACAAAGCCATGCTGACTATCCCCGATTAATCCTTGCCTCTCCAAGTGGAGACTAATTTTGTCCCTCAGAATTTTTTCCAATAATTTCCCTACCACAGATGTTAGGCTCACTGGCCTGTAATTCCCTGGTTTATCCCTGCTACCCTTCTTGAATAATGGTACTACGTTAGCTGTTCTCCAGTCCTCTGGTACATCCCCTGTGGCCAGAGAGGTTCTGAAAATTTGTGTCAGAGCCCCTGCAATCTCCTCCCTTGCCTCACACAACAGCCTGGGATACATCTCGTCCGGGCCTGGGGATTTATCCACTTTTTGGCCTGCTAAAACCGCTAGTACCTCCTCCCTCCCGATGCTAATATGTTCAAGTATGTCACAGTCCCCTTGCCCGATTTCTATGTCTACATCATCTTTCTCTTAGCCTTAAAGTCTAAGGGCCTGCCAACCTCTCGCTGGCAGGAAGTCCTCCCGGCAGTGCTGCATTCCATCCGGTCACTGCTTTGCACGGCCATTAACGCCACCCCCCATGAACGAATGTTTGTTTTCCCCAGGAAGTCGACTACGGGAACCTCGCTACCAACATGGCTGACTTCTCCAGGGCCCGTCTTGCTGCGAAAGCACGTGAGGGCCCATAAAACGGACCCCCTGGTCGAGAGGGTGGACCTCCTGCACGCCAACCCCCAGTACGCCTATGTGGCATACCCAGACGGGCGGGAGGACACAGTCTCCTTACGAGACCTTGCACCCTCGGGCACCCCTGAGACACCACCGTTACCCCCCACCACCCCCCCAAATCCACCCCAGGTAGACGGCATGCCGGAACCCCACGAGCCTTCGCCGACCACGCAGACACCAGCATTAACATCGGATACTGCATCACCGCCGCCGCTGCTGCGCCGATCAGAGAGACATACGAGGCCTCCGGACAGACTGACATACCCGAACTGGTAGTACACTTCACCCCGCCGGACTCAAATCTAAACAAGGGGTGAATGTGGTAAACCACTTTTATCGTTCACTATCGTTACACTATGATTATCACTGTTTATATCGTTACACTATGGTTATCACTGTTTACACTGTTGTATCACTACACAAGGTCACCTCTTGTCACGCTGTTATACCTGGGCTGACCACAGCTGACTCCGCCCATGACTCCGCCTGCTTGCCCAGGTATAAAGGTGGTCGACTGGCTGGTATTCCTCCTTGTTGGACCCGATCACCCACGAGGGTGGGCTCTGTTATTTAGCCAATAAAAACCTATAGTTACTATCTTAACTCGTCGCTTTTCATTGGATGAATTGATAGGTATATCAAAAATATCTTTGTCCATTTTATGAGTGGCCCCAGTGAATCTTAAAATTCCCTCAACACCGGTATAAATGCTCAATGCAGGAGTTGCCCATTTCTACACCAACGTTGCACTCAGGGTCCTATGTACTGCCAAGGACCCCTATTTGCATATTAAAAGAAAGACTTGCATTTCTATAGCGCCTTTCGTGACCACTGGATGTCCCAACGCGCTTCACAGCAAATGAAGTACTTTTTGAAATGGAGTCACTGTTGTAATGTGGGAAACATTCCAAGTGGCCTCCCACCTGAAACAGGCTGGCACTCTGGTCACCCTTCTCAGGACCCCGCCCTCGAGGGCGGAGGCTGGACTGTCCCTGGGAATGGGTTGGTGAAAGCCCTCGAGTTACCGGCTCACCAACCAGTGGAAATAGTTTATTGTAGGAACGGAGGTTCCTATCTGAATAAGGTATTCGACTCGATGAATCAAATCAACAGGTTTTAATGAACAACGAAGTTAACAGGGAAACTACAGGAGAAACGGTACACAGGCCTAATCAGCTTGTTGGGCACTCGACGACTACTGGAAGATTCTGGAAGCTGACGTCATGACGTCATCGCGTTCTTCGCGCCACTGGTGGTCACGTGATCGGTGTCATGACGTCATCACGTGGAGTGCAGGAAAACACAATACAGTACAGTTAACAGGCAGTTTAAAGGTGCAGTCCGCGGCTGCACTACACTGTAGTTAAAGGGATTATTACTAATTGTTCTGAGACCCTTGGTGGCTCCGCCACAGGCGCCCCCCCCAGAATCCACTTTAACGGACATTGTCAACCGAGTAGGAGGTTTAATGATCCTGGCTGAACGGCGACGAAACTCAGGCAGCGGAAATGGGGCGTTAGTAGAAGAACCAGTGCCAGATTGCGGCAGAAGCGGCGTCTCGGGCGAGGCAGAAACGGTAGTCAGAGGTGCAGGCGCGTCTGAGGCCGAATCGGGCTGTTCGACGGTGGGCTGGTGCACGTCTGGTCTGGCAGCCAACGGCGGTCGGCCACGGCGAGGCGGTTGGGCAGCCACGACAGGCTCACTCCGATCCAGGTGGGCTGGTTTGAGCCGGTCGATAGAGATGGTATCAGACTTTCCACCGACTTCGACTGTGAAAAACTTTTCCCCTGATGAGATGACACGAAAAGGTCCAGTATACGGTGGCTTGAGTGGGTCTCTGTGACCGTCTTGTCGAATAAAGACATAGTCCGAACTCATGGGCTCAGTCGGAATGTGAGGCCTCTGCAGGTCATGGTGCGAGGTTGGGATGGGCAGGAAATTCCTAGCCGCCTCCTGATGAAGTCGGAGCTGTTGAGCTGCAGACCATGGTTCGGTGCGTGGAGGGAGAAAATCACATGGCACCCTGAGTGTCTGGCCATAAACTAGCTCAGCCGATGAAGGCTGAAGATCCTCCTTTGGTGTTGTCCGGAGGCCTAGCATCACCCATGGGAGCCTGTCCACCCAGTTGGGTCCCCTCAAGCTGGCACGGAGGGACACTTTGAGAGACCGATGGAACCTTTCGCACAGACCATTCGCCTGCGGATGGTACGCGGTGGTACGGTGCAGCTTGGTACCCAGGCCTTGTGCCACTGCGTTCCACAGCTCTGATGTGAATTGCGGACCGCGGTCCGAGGAGATGTCCGATGGCACCCCGAACCGAGCCACCCACGACGAAAGAAATGCCCTGGCGACGTCTGCTGCGGTGGTAGCGGCTAAGGGAATCGCCTCTGGCCACCTGGTGGTCCGGTCTACCACCGTCAGGAGGTGTGTGAATCCAGATGACCCGGGAAGGGGACCTACTAAATCCACGTGAACGTGGCCGAAACGGCACTCAGGCACCGGGAAGTTAGCCACCGGAGCCTTGACATGACGGTGGACTTTGGATTTTTGACAATCGACACAATTGTTTGTCCAGTCCCAGACGTCCAAATGCATGCCTTTCCAAATGAATTTGCGGGACATTAGCCGTTGAGAAGCCTGCATCCCCGGGTGAGATAACCCGTGGATTGCCTGGAATACTTTCTTGCGCCATTCGACCGGCACAATGGGCCAGGGCACTCCCATGGATGTGTCGCACAAGAGCGTGGTTCCTGCCGCTTGAAACGGCACGTCTGCAACCTGCCAACTGGAAGGCGTGGTCCTAAACGCTTGTACCTCTGGGTCTGCCAGTTGATCCTCTGCCAGTCCGACGAAATCGATACCCAGGTGGACTGCCTGGACTGGAACCCGGGAAAGGCAATCTGCCACGAGATTATCCTTGCCTGACACGTGCCGCAAATCCGTTGTGAATTCGGATATAAACGTGAGGTGGCGCTGCTGCCGAGCTGACCAAGGTTCTGCCGTTTTGGCCATAGCGAAGGTGAGCGGCTTGTGGTCCACGAATGCAGTGAACGGACGGCCTTCTAGGAGGAAACAGAAATGCCGGATGGCCAAAAACAGGGCTAGCAACTCTCTGTCAAAAGTGCTATACTTTCACTCATTCTTGCGCAGTTGGCGGCTGAAAAAGGCTAACGGCTGCCAACCCCCGTCGACCCACTGCTCTTGAACTGCTCCAATGGCGTAGTCGGAGGCATCCGTTGTGAGGGCAACAGTCGCGCCCGGGAGTGGGTGTGCTAGCATAGTTGCATCCGCCAACGCCGCCTTGGTATCGCGGAACGCCTGGTCCATTCGTGGTGTCCAAGTGAGAACATCCTTGCCCAACTTTCCTTTTAGTGCTTCGTACAGAGGTTGCATTAACCGGGCCGCCTTGGGGACGAAACGATGATAAAAATTTACCATCCCCAAGAACTCTTGCAGGGGTTTGACTGTGTGAGGCCGTGGGAATGCGGTAACTGCCTCTACCTTGGTGGCCAGCGGATGCTGACCGGCGAAGGTTAAGTTTACCATCCGTTTACCAAACGTACGCATGGCAGCGCCATTTATTGCCACGAGGGAAGGCCCCTGGCCGCCGGATAGTAGGTCCAGCTTTGAAGCTGGCAGGATGCTACACTGTGAACCAGTGTCGCACAGGAATCGTCGGCCCGTAACGGAATCCGTAACGTAAATGAGTTTGCCCGCTGAGCCCGCCGCCATAGCTAACTTGCCGTGCTTTTTAGACCTTGTCGTCCGTCCGGGAGGACGCGGGCTTGTTGGAGTTTTTTTTTTCTTGAGGGAAACTGCAAGGAGGCCGGCAGCATCGAGCTTTGGCGCCAAAACGGGCGTGGTACGCGCACCATCCTGCTGGGGGAGGGCTGGGCTTCGCTCGCGTAGGGGAAAGGCGCCTCGTGGCTGCACAACATCGCTGAGTAACAGTAAATATCTTGTCTGCCTCTGCAGCGAGTTCAGCACCGTCTGTGATGGCAGTGTTGGCCAAGGCCGCCTGAACCGGTTCGGGTAGCTGGCAGAGGAAAAGCTCACGGAATAAAAAGCATTGGGGTTCCGCGCCCAATAGTGTGAGCATTTGACTCATCAGCTCTGACGGTTTTGAGTCCCCGAGGCCGGGCATGGAAATAAGCTTGCGTGCCCGCTCCGACTTATTAAGATCAAATACCTGTAGCAAACGGGCTTTAAGCGCTTCGTACTTGCCCTCCTCCGGTGGGCTTCCAAGGATGCTGACGACCCGCGAGGCCGTGGCACTGTCGAGAGCGGCAACCACATCATAATAACGGGTCGAATCCGCTGTGACCTCCAGGAGAGCGAACTGTGCTTCTGCCTGGAAAAACCATGCTGCTGGCTGCTGTTCCCAGAACTGCGGCAGTTTAAGGGCGACGGCGTTCGTGTTCATCCTCGACGAAAGTTGTCCGACGAGATTGGGGTCACCAATGTAGGAACGGAGGTTCCTATCTGAATAAGGTATTCGACTCGATGAATCAAATCAACAGGTTTTAATGAACAACGAAGTTAACAGGGAAACTACTGGAGAAATGGTACACAGGCCTAATCAGCTTGCTGGGCACTCGACGACTACTGGAAGATTCTGGAAGCTGACATCATGACGTCATCGCATTCTTCGCGCCACTGGTGGTCACGTGATCGGCATCATGACGTCATCACGTGGAGTGCAGGAAAACACAATACAGTACAGTTAACAGGCAGTTTAAAGGTGCAGTCCGCGGCTGCACTACACTGTAGTTAAAGGGATTATTACCAATTGTTCTGAGACCATTGGTGGCTCCGCCACATTATCCTGATTTTCCTTATCACGTGAGTGCAAAAGACAAGGCTGAAGCATTTGCAACTATCTTCAGCCAGAAGTGCCGAGTGGATGATCCATCTCGGCCTCCTCCTGAGGTCCCCAGCATCACAGATGCCAGTCTTCAGCCCATTCAATTCACTCCACCTAATGTCAAGAAACGGCTGAAGACACTGGATACTGCAAAGGCTATGGGCCCTGACAACATTCCGGCAATAGTACTGAAGACTTGTGCTCCAGAACTAGCTGCGCCCCTAGCCAAGCTGTTCCAGTACAGCTACAACACTGGCATCTACCCGGCAATGTGGAAAATTGCCCAAGTATGTCCTGTCTACAAAAAGCAGGACAAATCCGACCCGGCCAATTACCGTCCCATCAGTCTACTCTCAATCATCAGCAAAGTGATGGCAGGTGTCGTCGACAGTGCTATCAAGCGGCACTTACTCAGCAATAACCTGCTAACTGACGCCCAGTTTGGGTTCCGCCAGGGCCACTCAGCTCCTGACCTCATTACAGCCTTGGTCCAAACATGGACAAAAGAGCTGAACTCAAGAGGTGAGGTGAGAGTGACTGCCCTTGACATCAAGACAGCATTTGACCGAGTGTGGCATCAAGGAGCCCCAGCAAAACTGAAGTCAATGGGAATCAAGGGGAAAACTCTCCATTGGTTGGAATCATACCTAGCACAAAGGAAATTGGCTGTGGTTGTTGGAGGTCATTCATCTCAATCACATGACATCACTGCAGGAGTTCCTCAGGGCAGTGTCCTAGGCCCAACCATCTTCAGCTGTTTCATCAATGAACTTCCCTCCATCATAAGGTCAGAAGTGGGGATGTTCGCTGATGATTGCACACTGTTCAGCACCATTCGAGACTCGTCAGATACTGACGCAGTCCGTGTCCATATGCAACATGGCCTGGACAACATTCAGACTTGGGCTGACAAGTGGCAAGTAACATTCGCACCACACAAGTGCCAGGCAATGACCATCTCCAACAAGCGAGACTCTAACCATCTCCCCTTGACATTCAATGGCATTACCATCGCTGAATCCCCCACTATCAACATCCTGGGGGTTACCATTGATCAGAAACTGAACTGGACCAGCCATATAAATACTGTGGCTACAAGAACAGGCCAGAGGCTGGGAATTCTGTGGCGAGCGTCTCACCTCCTGACTCCCCAAAGCCTTTCCACCATCTACAAGGCACAAGTCAGGAGTGTGATGGAATACTCTCCACTTGCCTGGATGAGTGCAGCTCCAACAACACTCAAGAAGCTCGACACCATTCAGGATAAAGCAGCCCGCTTGATTGGCACTCCATCCACCACCTTCAACAATAACTGAAGGTAAGCATGCAGGTGCAGCAGGTGGTTAAGAAGGCAAATGGTATGTTGGCCTTCGTAGCAAAAGGTTTCGAGTACAGGAACAAGGATGTCTTGCTACAGTTGTACAGGGCCTTGGTGAGACCGCACCTTGAGTATTGTGTGCAGTTTTGGTCGCCTTATCTGAGGAAGGATGTTCTTGCCATGGAAGGAGTGCAGCGAAGATTCACCAGGCTGATACCTGGGATGGCAGGAATGACGTATGAGGAGAGATTGTGTCGATTGGGCTTATACTCACTGGAGTTTAGAAGATTGAGCAGGGATCTCATCGAAACCTATAAAATTCTGTCGGGCCTGGACAGACTAGATGCTGGAAGGATGTTCCCAATGGTCGGGGAGTCCAGAACCAGGGGTCATAGTCTAAGGATAAGGGGTAGGACATTTAGGACTGAAATGAGGAGGAATTTCTTCACCCAGAGAGTGGTGAACCTGTGGAATTCTCTGCCACAGAGGGCGGTGGAGGCCAGTTCATTAAATATATTCAAGAAAGAGTTGGATATATTTCTTAAGGCTAAAGGGATCAAGGGATATGGGGAGAAGGCAGGGACAGGGTACTGAATTTGGATGATCAGCCATGATCTCATTGAATGGCGGAGCAGGCTCGAAGGGCCGAATGGCCTACTCCTGCTCCTATCTTCTATGTTTCACTCCCTCCACTACCGGCGCACTGTGGCTGCAGTGTGTACCATCTACAAGATGCACTGCAGCAACTCGCCAAAGCTCCTTCAACAGCACCTTCCAAACCCGCGACCTCTACCACTTAGAAGGACAAGGGCAGCAGACGCATGGGAACATCACCATCTACAAGTTCCCCTCCAAGCCACACACCATCCTGACTTGGACCTGTATCGCCGTTCCTTCACTGTCGCTGGGCCAAAATCCTGGAACTCCCTTCCTAACAGCATTGTGGGTGTACCTACACCATATGGACTGCAGTGGTTCAAGAAGGCGGCTCACCACCATCTTCTCAAGGGCAATTAGGGATGGGCACTAAATGCAGGCCTAGCCAGCCAGCGACACCCACATCCCATCAATGAATTAAAAAAAAAATCCCTCAAATCTCTGAACACAGATGATTGAGAGTAGACTGATGGGGCGGTAATTGGCCAGATTGGATTGGTCCTGCTTTTTGTGGATAGGACATTCCTGGGCAGTTTTCCACATTGTCGGATAGATGCCAGTGTTGTAGCTGTACTGGAGCAGCTTGGCTAGAGGCGCGGCTAGTTCTGGAGCACAAGTCTTCAGCACGATAGCCGGGATGTTATCAGGGCCCACAGCCTTTGCTCTATCCAGTGCGCTCAGCCGTTTCTTGACATCATGTGGAGTGAATCAAATTGGCTGAAGACTGGCTTCTGTGATGTTGGGGACCTCGGGAGGAGGCCGATATGGATCATCCACTCGGCACTTCTGGCTGAAGATGGTTGAAAATGCTTCAGCCTTGTCTCTTGCTCTCATGTGCTGGGCTCCGCCATCACTGAGGATGGGGATATTCACGGAGCCGCCTCCTCCCATTAATTGTTTGTTTCTTGGAGTGATGGGAAGGCTTTGCAATGAACGTCAGTTGTGAGGTGTGTTTTAGGCGTCTCCCTGAACCTGTTTTGTTCTAGTTTCTGTTTTGCTGGTGGGCCATGTGCATTGGAGGATGTGGTGTATCAGGGACTGTTATAGCGGGGGGCGTGAAACTGGGTGTTTCATATGGTGAGGGAACAAGTCAAAAACAAGACCAGTTATTGATACCAAAAACGGAGATTTACTGAAATATAAAACACTAATAACGTAAACCTCATAACCCGCAGGTGATAGGTGATGTCAAACGGTGGTTTTCTTCCCTGGAAACCACAGGGTTTAGCTCATATTATTTACACCCACACACGGGGCTTCCAATTTTCTGCTAATAAATGATTTTTTTAATTGAGTCATTGTTTTGTGCAGAATCAGTTTCTGCCTCTTTGCAGAGAAATTAGTGATGGATCAGCTCCACGCAGTGACAGTGACAGGGGCCAGGCAGCACCAAACTCATTCACCAGTGAGAGGGCGGGGGGAGGGGCGGGGGAGCGGGGTGGGGGGCGAGGAATGGGGAGCGGGGGGATGGGGGCGGGGATGGGGGGATGGGGGCGGGGGGATGGGGGCGGGGATGGGGGGATGGGGGCAGGGATGGGGAGTGGGGGGATGGGGCGGGGGGATGGGGTGGGGATGGGGAGCGGGGGATGGGGATGGGGCGGGGGATGGGGGGCGGGGGAGTGGAGGGACGGGGAGCGGGGGATGGGGAGCGGGGGGATGGGGAGCAGGGGCGGGGGATGGGGGTGGGGATGGGGAGCGGGGGGATGGGGAGCGGGGGGTGCGGGGGATGGGGCGGGGCAGAGGTGTGGGGGCGGGGTGTGGGAGAGTGGGGTGGGGATGGGGTGGGGGATGGGGTGGGGGGGTTCTGACAAAAACCCAGGGGGCAGTTTTAACCTCAGCTGTCTGGTGGGATCAGCTAGTTCAATCGGGCGGGTTGTAAAATCTCCTGATCGAGCCCCTGCGTTTCCCGCTGGGAGGGGTTAGGCTAACGTTACTCCTCCTAGACATGGCTGGGGTCAGGTACAGAACAAGAGCAAGAGAGTTTACAGCGGTCAAAACCTGGCTGGGTGAAAAGCAAGGAGGTGATGTGGAACCTGTGGAGACCACAGTGGAGGCAGGGCACTGCATAGTTTCAGGGTTTAACAGCAATGGGAAAGTGGAAATGCAGATTCGCTGGGTGGCAACATGGGATGAGGGGACACAGTTCTAGAAAGAGATAAGTTTTTATTGATGGAGTTAAGCAGGTCAAGGAATGATCTATTCGAGGTTTGTAAGATTCTGAAGGGTTCTAAGTGGTTTGCACTGGTCTGTGAGACAGTAATAAGAGATCACAAATTTTAAAGAAGTGAAGAGGAGGTTAGAAAATGTTTACCAGAGGATGGTTAGCGTGTGCGACACACTGCTGAAGGAGAGTCTATCAATTCATTTAGAATGCAATTAGAACAAGAGTAATATTAAAGAGCACGGGGGGTGGGGAGAGTGGGGTTAGACAAGGCAGCTCATACAGACTTGATGGGCCGAATGGCCTCTTTCTGTGGCTGAACATTCTCTGAATTACCCTTCTTCCTCCACATAACATAACTTCTGGGATCCTCACCGGATGCCCCACGTTGCTAATTATAGGCGACGGGACCAGAAAATAACCAGAAAATAACCAGAGTAATGTAAATCCCCTGGGCACAATGCTCAACCAGGTCACAGCTTCACTGCTCAGAGATCCTGGGTGTCCCTGTCAATACCGGCTCGCTCTTCCTGTCTGCCAGGCCCTTTTACTACAGGTGAGGTTAACCCGCAGCCCATTACCTGCACGTGATCGACAAACATCATTCTAACACTGACTGGAGCCCGATCTGTCCCAACACCAGCCCGTGCGGCCGGGCACCCAGACTCAGGATCAACATCTCCAACCGTCCTGCGCCATCGTCACCGCCAGTGACGGCTGAGAGATACAGCGGGGTCTGTAATCACCGTCCTGCGCCATCGTCACCACCAGTGACGGCTGAGAGATACAGCGGGGTCTGTAATCACCGTCCTGCGCCATCGTCACCGCCAGTGACGGCTGAGAGATACAGCGGGGTCTGTAATCACCGTCCTGCGCCATCGTCACCGCCAGTGACGGCTGAGAGATACAGCGGGGTCTGTAATCACCGTCCTGCGCCATCGTCACCACCAGTGACGGCTGAGAGATACAGCGGGGTCTGTAATCAGCGAGTCTCATCAGGGGGGATCCTGTAGGAAGCTCGTTACAGAATCCGCCACCTGTGGAACAGTCCGAGGTTATTCTCTGTGTTTTCACTGTCCAGAGAGACTCATTCCTTGGGTTAGAGTGACCAATAGACAGGTCTGCCCTGAAGCACTGCTGGCCCAAGTCACTAGGACAAGCAGCAGATCCTCACCTCCACTTTCAAATTATCAAATGCCTTTATCTGAAAATAGACTGATTGGCTTGGGTGTTGTAATGGAAGCGAATCAGAGACCCCAGCCCAGGCCCAGAGACACCATTCATCCCCCCGACCGCCCAGACCTCTGACTGCCCAGTCATACCTTTTTAAAAAATTTATTCGTTTATGGGATGTGGGCATCGCTGGCAAGGCCAGCATTTATTGCCCATCCCTAGTTGCCCTCGAGAAGGTGGTGGTGAGCCACCTTCTTGAACCGTTGCAGTCCGTGTGGTGAAGGTACTCCCACAGTGCTGTTAGGGAGGTAGTTCCAGGATTTTGACCCAGCGACGATGAAGTATCAGCGATATACTTCTAAGTCAGGATGGTGTGTGACTTGGAGGGTAACTTGGAGGTGGTGGTGTTCCCATGCGCCTGCTGCCCTTGTCCTTCTAGGTGGAAGAGGGCACGGGTTTGGGAGGTGCTGCCGAAGAAGCCTTAGCGAGTTGCTGCAGTGCATCTTGTAGATGGTACACACTGCAGCCACGGTGCACCGGTGGTGGAGGGAGTGAATGTTGAAGATGGTGGATGGGGTGCCAATCAAGCGGGCTGCTTTGTTCTGGATGGTGTCAAGCTTCTTGAGTGTTGTTGGAGCTGCACTCATCCAGGCAAGTGGAGAGTATTCCATCACACTCCTGACTTGTGCCTTGTAGATGGTGGAAAGGCTTTGGGGAGTCAGGAGGTGAGATACTCGCTGCAGAATACCCAGCCTCTGATCTGCTCTTGTAGCCACAGTATTTATGTGGCTGGTCGAGTTAAGTTTCTGGTCAATGCGGACCCCCAGGATGTTGATGGTGGGGGATTTTGCGATGGTGATGCCATCGAATGTCAAGGGGAGGTGGTTAGACTCTCGCTTGTTGGAGATAGTCATTGCCTGGCACTTCTGTGACGCGAATGTTACCTGCCACTTATCAGCCCAAGCCTGAACGTCATCCAGGTCTTGTTGCATGCGGGCATGGACTGCTTCATTAGCTGAGGAGTTACCTGACCGCCCAGACCCCTGAATGCCTAAGACCCCCCAACCAGGCCAGACCCTTGAATGCCTCAGACCCCCCGACCAGCCCAGACCCCCCGACCAGCCCAGACCCCCCGACCAGCCCAGACCCCCCGACCAGCCCAGACCCTTGAATGCCTCAGACCCCCCGACCAGCCCAGACCCCCCGACCAGCCCAGACCCCCCGACCAGCCCAGACCCCCCGACCAGCCCAGACCCTTGAATGCCTCAGACCCCTGACCATTCCAGGATTGACTGAGAAAAGGTTCTGTGTCGCCGCCCCTAGTGACCGATGATTATCGGAGTCTCGGGTTGAAAACTAAATCAGGTTTTTCAGCCCAGTGCCCAGGAGGAAGTTTAATCACCAGGCTGACAGATGCGTGTGTATCCTACTGTGTGACCACATCTCGGCACCTTCACACCAAAAACTATTTCAGATTCAGATTGAAGTAAATATATCACAGGATAAAATTAGCGATTCTCATTTTAGATTATTTTTATTGTTGATTGGGAAGTGAAACTCTGTTTGTTACACTCGCTGACTCTACATTCCGTATGTGAAAGAGCAGAAAGACTGAGCCCCAATCACGATTCTGCCCTCCTCGCATTTCTCAACACCATGGGGTGTTCGAGAATAACCCCAGTTCCGTCTGTCACTGCTGCTCTCTGTCTCCACTCTGTGTCTCAGTCTAGACCCTTCTCAGTGTAACAGAAACAGCAACTTGCATTTATATAGCGCCTTTAATGTAGTAAAACATCCCAAGGCGCTTCACAGGAGCGTAAGTCAGACAGAATTTGACATGGAGCCACATAAGGAGATATTAGGGCAGGTGACTAAACGCTTGGTCAAAGAGGTAGGTTTTAAGGAGCATCTTAAAGGAGGCGGAGAGGTTTAGGGAGGGAATTCCAGAGCTTAGGGCCCAGGCAGCTGAAGGCACGGCCGCCAATGGTGGAGCGATCAAAATCAGGGATGGGCAAGAGGCCAGAATTGGAGGAGCACAGAGATCTCGAAGGGTTGTGGGGCTGGAGGAGGTTACAGAGATAGGGAGGGGCGAGGCCCTGCAGGGGTTTGAAAACAAGGAAGAGAATTTTAAATTTGAAGCGTTGCCGGACCGGAAGCCAGTGTCGGTCAGCCAGTGTAGTTCCATGGAACACCACTCTCACTCTGTGACGGAATCCTTGAATATATTCGAAGCAGAAAGGAAGGTGCAAATTTTATTTTCAATCAAATCATTATTAGAATATAGAACACATCACCACATGTAACTGTTGAGATTGTGTGAGGTGTGAGGTACGTCACTGAGTTAACCATTACATAACATTAGTTAGAACTGCTCCTCGTTTGAGCAAACGGACATTGACTCACAGCCACCATTGTAGAGCAACACTGACACCAATCAGTCAGAATGTGTATAACTAACCGAGTGAACGGACTGTTCAATCCATCAACTACACAACTAACTAGTCAGCTGTACAACTAACAATGAACACAAAACCAACCAATCAAGTATATAACGACCCCATCAAGCACATAACTAACATAGGAACAGGCGTAGGCCATTCAGCCCCTCCAGCCTGTGCACAGTTTTGGTCTCCTTACCTAAGGAAGGATATACCTGCCATAGAGGGAGTGCAACGAAGGTTCACCAGACTGGTTCCTGGGATGGGGGGATTGTCCTATGAGGAGCGATTGAGTAGACTAGGCCGATACTCTCTGGAGTTTCGAAGAATGAGAGGTGATCTCATCGAACCATATAAGATTCTGAGGGGGATTGACAGGGTAGATGCTGAGAGGTTGTTTCCCGAGGCTGGAGTGTCTAGAACCAGGGGGCATAGTCTCAGGGTAAGGGGTCGGCCATTTAAGACTGAGATGAGGAGAAATGTCTTCACTCAAGGAAATAATGCATAATTTACAACAAACATATATTCCTCTAGGGCATAAAAACCCAAAAGGAAAAGTGATCCAACCATGGCTAACAAAAGAAATTAAAGCTAGTATTAAGTCAAAGGAGGAAGCTTATAAAGTTGCCAGAAAAAGCGGTCAGCCTGAGGATTGGGATCTTTTTAGAAATCAGCAAATGGGGACCAAGAAATTGATAAAGAAAGGGAAAATGGAATATGAGCACAAACTAGCGAAAAATATAAAAACGGATTGTAAAAGCTTCTATAGGTATGTGAAAAGGAAAAGACTGGCGAAGGTAAATGTAGGTCCGTTACAGTCAGAGACGGGAAAATTTATAATGGGGAATGAGGAAATGGCAGAGAAATTAAATAAATACTTTGTTTCTGTCTTCACGGAGGAAGACACAGAAACCTCCCAGAAATACAAGAAAACCAAGGGTGTGACGAGAATGAGGAACTTAAAGAAATTATTATTAGTAATAAAAAAAACAGTACTAGCAAAATTAATGGGACTAAAAGTCGATAAATCCCAAGGACCGGATGACCTACATCCTAGGGTTTTGAAAGAGGTGGCCATTGAGATAGTGGACGCATTGGTTGTCATCTTCCAAAATTCTATAGATTCTGGAACAGTTCTTGCAGATTGGAGGATAGCAAATGTAACCCCGCTATTTAAGAAAGGAGGGAGAGAGAAAACGGGGAACTACAGACCTGTTAGCCTCACATCAGTAGTTGGGAAAATGCTGGAATCTATTATAAAGGATGCAATAACTGGGCACTTAGAAACTAATAGTAAGATTGGGCAGAGTCAACATGGATTTATGAAAGGGAAATCCTGTTTGACAAACCTATTGGAGTTCTTTGAGGATGTAACTAGTGGAGTAGACAAAGGGGAACTGGTAGATGTGGTGTATTTGGATTTTCAGAAGGCCTTCGATAAGGTCCCACACAAGAGGTTGGTGAACAAAATTAGGGCACATGGAATTGGGGGTAATATACTAGCATGGATTGAGAATTGGTTAACAGAGAGAAAACAAAGAGTAGGGATAAACGTGTCTTTTTCAGGATGGCAGGCTGTGACTAGTGGGGTACCACAAGGATCAGTGCTTGGGCCCTAGCTATTCACAATCTATATCAATGATGTGGATGAGGGGACTAAATGTAACATTTCCAAATTTGCTGATGATACAATCTAGGTGGTAGTGTCAGTTGTGAAGAGGATATGAAGAGGCTTCAAGGGGATCTCGACAGGCTCAGTGAGTGGGCGAGAACATGGCAGATGGAATATAATGTGGATAAATGTGCAGTTATCCACTTTGGTAGGAAAAAACAGAAAGGCAGAGTATTTCCTAAATGGTGAAAGATTGGGGAATGCAGATGCTCAAAGGGACCTGGGTGTCCTTGTACATGAGTCACTGAAAGTGTATGTGCAGGTGCAGCAAGCCATTAGGAAGGCAAATGGTATGCTGGCCTTCATTACAAGAGGATTTGAGTACAGGAGTAAAGAAGTCTTACTCCAATTATATAGGGCCTTGGTGAGACCACACCTGGAGCACTGTGTACAATTTTGGTCTCCTTACCTAAGGAAGGATATACTTGCCATAGAGGGAGTGCAACAAAGGTTCACGAGATTGATTCCTGAGATGGCGGGACTGTCGTATGAGAAGAGATTGAGTAAACTAGGCCTGTATTCTCTTGAATTCAGAAGAATGAGAGGGGATCTCATTGAAGCATACAAAATTATTACAGGGCTTGATAGGGTGGATGCTGGGAGAATGTTTCCCTTGGCTGGGGAGTCTAGAACCAGGGGCCACAGCCTCAGGATAAAGGGTAGGCCATTCAGGACTGAGATGAGAAGAAATTTCTTCACACATAGGGTGGTGAACCTTTGGAATTCTCTACCCCAGAGGGCTCTGGAGGCTCAGTCATTGGGTATATTCAAAACAGAAGTCGATAGATTTCTGACTAGTAAGGGCATCAAGGGATATGGCGATAGGGCCGGTGAATGGAGTTGAGGCAGAAGATCAGCCATGATCTCATTGAATGGCGGAGCAGGCTCGAAGGGCCGAATGGCCGACTCCTGCTCCTATTTCTTATGTTGTTATGTTCAAATTGTTGAGTCTGAGTGTCCCAGATATGCTTATTCTAAATCACTGGACACAGACAACAAGAATAACTTAAACAGGTCTTTACTAATCGAAGGTCAGGGCTGAACTGCTTAGCAAATTACTACACAGAGTTTATATACCGGTGTGGTCACCACCGGTACTACAATATACAGTAGCCAAGAGAAAGTAGTCCATCTCTTAAGGTAGTCTCTTAAGGTGGTACAGGTTACATACACCACACAAATGGTTGTGAATCTTTGGAATTCTCTACCCCAGAGGGCTGTGGATGCTGAGTCGTTGAGTATATTCAAGGCTGAGGTCGATAGATTTTTAGATACTAAGGAACCAAGGGATATGGAGATCGGGCGGGAAAGTGGAGTTGTGGTAGAAGATCAGCCACGATCTCATTGAATGGCGGAGCAGGCTCGAGGGGCCATCGACCTGAAACGTTAACTCTGTTTCTCTCTCCACAGATTCTGCCTGACCTGCTGAGTGTTTCCATTTTCTGAAAGTAGTTTTATGGCAGGTTAATGCGATCTCTCTGTCACAGACCCTTCCTCCCTCACCGCCCCCCATCATCAAGATTGGCAGTCGGATTGGGCTGATGACGTTCGTTCTCTGCATTCTCAGTCTGCGAACATCTCAAAGCCACAGGTTCAAAGAGATCCATGTGGTTGTCAGATTTCTGCTCATCGGGGCTGGGATCTGCAGTGTCTCCAGAATTCTGTATTTCTTGGTTTATTCAGCTGCTGTCACTGATAATCGCATTCACTGCAGCAGTAACTCTGTGTCCCTTTGTGCTGTGGGACACTGTCTGTCAGGGGACCCGGGGAGAGTGAGTGCAAGGGGATTTCTTGATATTTCCATTCCTTCCCGGGAATGTGGCGAAATTTGCAGGGGTTCCCTGGGAATGTGTCCCTATTTGCAGGGGCTCTCTGACAGGAAGGAGTGACAAGCTTTAAGCTGTAATTAGTTATCCTAGAGGCGGCAGTGGGTTGGGGTTTGACTGTTTGCTGTGGTCCTGAAGACACGACAGGCGAGCTGACTCCAGGGCTGATTGTGTTCTTTACCAAAGTCCCAGCAGTTTCAGCCCCTGCTGCATCTTCTGAGCTTTCCAGCGTATGAGGCGGACTGCGTTCACACTCGCGTACATCAGCTTACTGTACTGGAATAACAGCTTGTAGAAAACGTCCGTCGCGAGCTCCCCACTGGGGTCCGCCTGCTTCAGCGCCATCATGGGAGTGTACAGAGGATTTGTCTGTTGTCGAAATGGTGGCTTCTCACTGCTGATCACCTTCAGTGTCACCTGTCAAAGGCATTAAGATGCAGATTATTTGGAGTACAGCCCGAGCTCACCCCACCCAGGGGGCACCTGTTGTCCACACACTGGTCCTGCGGTGAGGATGGGGAAGTGCCGGGAGGGTTGGTGCTGTCTGCACTGTGCCCTGGTCCTGTGCCGGGGTATCTTTCTGTGATTGTGACACTTTGGTTTATGTGTTTAAAAATTTCTTAACGAAGGCAATTGCCCTTTAACCAGCCGCTAACTCCGGGCAGCAGCTGCTGAGTGTCAACAGGCGCTAGACTGAGAAGACAAACTGCGGACTTCAATTTACACAAACCACCATCACCAGCCACAGAGTAAGGGCTTTAAATCCCATCGACAAAGCACCTGCTCAGGGTCAGTCAGTACATGCTCTGCTCAATCTGGTAAAGAAAGACTTGCAGTTATATAGCACCTTTCACATCCTCAGGGCGTCCCAAAGCGCTTTGCAGCCAATGAAGTACCTTTGAAGTGTAGTTACTGGTGTAGGAAACGCGACAGCCAATTAGCGCACAGCAAGCTCCCACAAACAGAAATCAAATTATTGACCAGAGAATGTTTTAGTGATATTGGCTGAGGGATAAATATTGGCCAGGACATGGGGGAGAACTCCCCTGCTCTTCTTCGAAATAGTGCCGTGGGATTTTTTTCATCCACCTGAGGGAGCAGACAGGGCCTTGATACCACCCCTCCGACAGTGCAGCGCTCCCTCAGTACTGCCCCTCCGACAGTGCGGCGCTCCCTCAGTACTGCCCCTCCAACAGTGGGGCGCTCCCTCAGTACTGCCCCTCCAACAGTGTGGCGCTCCCTCAGTACTGCCCCTCCGACAGTGCGGCGCTCCCTCAGTACTGCCCCCCCGACAGTGCAGCGCTCCCTCAGTACTGCCCCTCCGACAGTGCGGCGCTCCCTCAGTACTGCCCCTCTGACAGCGCGGTGCTCCCTCAGTACTGCCCCTCCGACAGTGCGGAGCTCCCTCAGTACTGCCTCTCCAACAGTGCGGCGCTCCCTCAGTACTACCCCTCCAACAGTGCAGCACTCCCTCAGTACTGCCCCTCCAACAGTGCGGAGCTCCCTCAGTACTGCCCCTCCGACAGTGCGGTGCTCCCTCAGTACTGCCCCTCCGACAATGCGGAGCTCCCTCAGTACTGCCCCTCCAACAGTGCGGCGCTCCCTCAGTACTACCCCTCCGACAGTGCAGCACTCCCTCAGTACTGCCCCTTCAACAGTGCGGAGCTCCCTCAGTACTGCCCCTCCGACAGTGCAGCACTCCCTCAGTACTGCCCCATCAACAGTGCGGAGCTCCCTCAGTACTGCCCCTCTGACAGTGCGGCACTCCCTCAGTACTGCCCCTCTGACAGTGCGGCGCTCCCTCAGTACTGCCCCTCCGACAGTGCAGCACTCCCTCAGTACTGCCCCTCCGACAGTGCAGCACTCCCTCAGTACTGCTCCTCCGACAGTGCGGCGCTCCCTCAGTACTGCCCCTCCGACAGTGCAGCACTCCCTCAGTACTGCTCCTCCGACAGTGCAGCGCTCCCTCAGTACTGCGCTGAAGTATCAGCCTACATTATGTGCTCAAGTCTCTGGAGTGGTGCTCTGATATTGCCTGAGTGACTGACTGTGTACAGGGTGTTGTAGTGCACCAGTCTAAGTGCAGTGCCGCCCCAGTACAGTGCTCAGTCCCTGACCAGCTTGTGGTGCTGTTAGTGGTGGAGTCTCAGCACTGTGTCGTGTGGTGGAGTCTAAAATGCTGCTGATGAGCCTGTGGGGCCCAGTGGCACCTGGGGCCATTTTACCAAAGTCTGGCACTGCTGATCCTTGCTTCCTCACCTCTGCCACGTCCTCTGGACTCTGTCCTGTGCTCGAGAATACCTTCTTTGTATTTTCTAGGTAAATCTTCAGGAACATGTCGGCAGTGTCTGGGTCTGTGCCGGAGTAATCAGCTTTCGCCGCCTCCTCAAAAACGTTCTCCTCAAACTCTGTCACCACGGGTCCTGGTTCAATCAGAGTGATACTGACAGGAAAATAGAGCCCGAACAGGTTAGTGATATCGCCCGATCAACACCAAACACATCGAACTTACAGCAGAGAAAGAGGACATTCAGCCCAACCAGCCCATGTTGGTGCAAATATTTCCAATTACATTTACCCGCCCTGTTCCCCTATCCCGTCATAAGAACATAACATAAGAAATAGGCGCAGGAGTCGGCCATTCGGCCCCTCGAGCCTGCTCCGCCATTCAATAAGATCATGGCCGACCTTCTACCTCATCTCCACTTTCCATCCCTATCCCCATATCCCTCGATTCCCTTAATATCCAAAAATCTATCAAGCTCTGTCTTGAATATACTCAACGACTGAGCCTCCACAGCTCTCTTGGGAAGAGAATTCCAAAGATTCACCATCCTCTGAGTGAAGAAATTTCTCCTCATCTCAATCCCAAATGGCTGACCCCTTATTCTGAGACTGTGACCCCTGGTTCTAGACTCCCCAGCCCGGGGAAACATCCTCCCTGTATCTACCCTGTCAAGCCCTGTAAGAATGTTGTATATTTCAATGAGATCACCTCTCATTCTTCTAAACTCTAGAGAATATAGGCCTAGTCTACTCAATCTCTCCTCATTGGACAATCCCCCCATCCCAGGAACCAGTCTGGTGAACCTTTGTTGCACTCCCTCTATGGCAAGTATATCCTTCCTTAGGTAAGGAGACCAAAACTGTACACAATACTCCAGGTGTGGTCTCACCAGGGCCCCATATAATTGCAGTAAGACGTCTTTACTCTTATACTCAAATCCTCTTGTAATAAAGGCCAACATACCATTTGCTTTCCTAGTTGCTTGCTGTACCTGCATGTTAACTTTCAGTGATTCATGTACAAGGACACCCAGGTCCCTCTGAACACCAACATTTCCCAATCTCTCACCATCTAAAAAATACTCTGCTTTTCTATTTTTCCTATCAAAGTGGATAACTTCACATTTTTCCACATTATATTCCATTTGCCATGTTCTTGCCCACTCACTTAGCCTGTCTATATCCTTGAAGCCTCTTTGCATCCTCCTCACAACTTACATTCCCACCCAGCTTTGTATCATCAGCAACCTTGGATATATTACATTTGGTCCCCTCATCCAAATCATTGATGTAGATTGTGAATAGCTGAGGCCCAAGCACTGATCCTTGCGATGCCCCACTAGTTACAGCCTGCCAACCTGAAAATGACCCGTTTATTCCTACTCTCTGTTTTCTGTCCGTTAACCAATCCTCAATCCATGCTAGTATATTACCCCCAATCCCATGAGCCTTAATTTTGTTTAATAACCTCTTGTGTGGCACCTTATCGAATGCCTTCTGAAAATCTAAATACATCACATCCACTGGTTCCCCTTATCTATTCTGTTAGTTACAACCTCAAAAAACTCTAACAGATTTGTCAAACACGATTTCCCTTTCATAAATCCGTGTTGACTCTGCCCAATCCTATTATTATTTTCTAAGTGCCCTGTTACCACGTCCTTAATAATAGATTCTAGCATTTTCCCTACTACTGATGTCAGGCTAACTGGTCTGTAGTTCCCCGTTTTCTCTCTCCCTCCTTTCTTAAATAGTGGGGTTACATTTGCTACCTTCCAATCTGCAGAAACCGTTCTAGAATCTGTGGAATTTTGGAAAATGACGACCAATGCATCCATTATCTCGATAGCCACCTCTTTCAAAACCCTAGGATGTAGGCCATCGGATTTATCAGCTTTCAGTCCCATTAATTTCTCCAGCACTATTTTTTTTACTAATACTAATTTCTTTCAGTTCCTCATTCTCGCTAGACCCTTGGTTCTCCACTATTTCTGGGAAGTTTTTTGCGTCTTCTTCCGTGAAGACAGACACAAAGTATTTGTTTAATTTCTCTGCCATTTCCTTCTTCCTCATTATAATTTCTCCTGTCTCAGCCTGCAAGGGACCCACATTTACTTTCACAAATTTTTTCCTTTTTACACACCTATAGAAGTTTTTACAGTCTGTTTTTACATCTCTCACTAGTTTACTCTCATATTCTATTTTCCATTTCTTTATCAATTTCTCAGTCCTCCTTTGCTGAATTCTAAAATCCTCCCAATCCGCAGGCTTACTACTCTTTTTGGCAACATTATAAGCCTCTACCTTTGATCTAATACTATCTTTAACGTCTCTTGTTAGCCACAGTTGGACCACTTTTCCTGTGGGGTTTTTGTGCCTTACAGGAATGTATATTTGTTGTAAATTATGTATTAATTCTTTAAATGCTAGCCTTTTAATGTAGTTTCCCAATCTACCTTAGCCAACTCGCCCCTCATATCTGCGTAGTTTGCTTTGTTTAGATTTAAGACCCTAGTTTCGGATTTAACTAAATCACTTTCAAACGAAGTATAAAATTCTATCATATTATGGTCACTCTTCCCTAAAGGCCCCTTTACTACAAGGTTATTAATTAACCCTTTCTCATTGCACAATACTAGATCTAAAATAACTTGTTCCCTAGTTGGATCCTCAACATACTGATCTAGAAAATTATCTTGCAAACATTCCATGAATTCATCCTCCACACTATTACTGCAAATTTGGTTTGCCCAGTCTGTAAGTAGATTAAAGTCCCCCATGATTACTGTATTATCCTTGTTACATGCGCCTCTAATTTCCTGATTTATACTCTGCCCTACATTACAACTACTGTTTGGGGGCCTATAAACAACTCCCACCAATGTTTTCTGCCCCTTGCTGTTTCTTAGCTCCACCCAAACTGATTCTACTTCTTGATTTTCGGAGCTAAGATCCTTTGGAGGAAGAATTCAGTTGCTTTGCACCCGGGTGCGGTGCCATCAACGCCTCTCACAAAATTCAGCGAGAGGTTAGCGGTGGCAGTAACCATTAGCGCCCCATGGTGCTGCGCCAACGGCGATGATGTCATCACCGTGCGCAGCACCCCGCTTGTGGCCCGGCCGCGATCTTCGGTAGCGCCCTGTGACTTACTGACGGACGCTATGTCCGACGGGGTCAGGGGGGCCTACCTGCAGCCGAGGCGGCGCTATTTAAAGGCGACGTGCCGGGCGGCCATTTTTGTTGCTGGCCACCTGCCAGCACCTGCTCCCTCTGCCGTCCCCGGCCTCCTCTTCAGCCCCCCTGCGGAGTGCCGGCTGCGCTCCGTGAGTGCCGGGCTCTTTTGCCGGCACTCCGATCCCTGGTGGCCCAGCTGGGCCCCAGGTCGCGCTGCGCCAGGCCCCTCTCCTTTAATAAGGTGAGGAAGGCCTGCAGTACCGCGGCACGTAGCGCCACGATATTGACTCGCAGCGCCCCAAGAGGGACACGGGGCGCTTCCAGTAGCGCCGCTCCTCCCTTTTGGGGCGCTACTGATGAATTTCGGCTGCGGGGGCACTAATTTTTTCGGGGCGCACCACACGAGCTCCTCCCACCCCTCTTCATCTCACCCTATCAACATATCCTTCTATTCCTTTCTCCCTCTTGTGTTTATCCAGCTTCCCCTTAAATGTATCTCTGCTATTCGCCTCAACCACTCCCTGTGGGAGCGAGTTCCACATTCTCACCCCTCTCTGGGGAAAGAAGTTTCTTCTGAATTCCCTCTTGGATTTATTAGTGACTCTCTTATATTGATGGCCCCTAGTTCTGGTCTCCCCCACAAGTGGAAACATCTTCTCTACGTCTACCCTATCGAACCCCTTCATCATAATTATAAAGCCCTCTATCAGGTCACCCCTCGGCCTTTTCTATTCGGGAGATGAGCCCCGGCCTGTTCAGCCTTTCCTGATGGTTTTAACTTCCTGTGATGTCTCTGCCATTTGATCATCATCTACAAATTGACAATCCTTTCCTCTCAGGCTCCCAGCTCCGTTTGAATAATTCCCTTTTTACTCTTTGTAAAATACGTCACTGTTCCATTTGATGTTTTAAGATTTTTTTTCCTCACACTCTCAGTTTTTCTTACCCCGCTCTTAACCTCTTTTATTTTCTCATATTCCCCTTTGGCCTCCCGAGACTCCTAATACATTCCTTCTTTGTTTTAATAGGATATAGTTACTCTGTACCATTGCAATCTCTTTTCTAATAACATCCCACTGTTACTCTAAATCCTGAGTGAGAATCTTTGCTTTCTCCTCCCATTCGCTCACCCCTCATTGATCTAAAAGCTGCCCTGGTCTAACCTGCTGTTCCAGTTTTTGGGTTCACCCACATTCAGCTCATCCATTGATCTATTTCATTACCCAGAACCAGAACCAGCAACACCTCTGCCCTTGTAGGCCCAGTAACACCTTGCTCGAGGAAGGAGTCTCGAACACACGGCAGGATTTCCCCTCCCTCGTCTGTCCTTTCTCTGTTCTAGTACGTGGCTGCAGAATTAAAATCTTCCAGTGTAATCATTTTGTGATTCCTGCTCCTCTTTCTAATCTGACTGCAGATTCCCTTTTCCACTTCCTTCCCACAATCTGGAGCTCTGTAACACACCCTGACTAATGGAACAAGCCCGCTTTACCGTTGAGCTCTGTCCATCCTGACTCCGTGCCCTTCCCCTGTCTACATCACTCTCGCCACAGCCTGTATCCCCTCTTTAACTTTAATTGCTATTCCACCGCCTCCCTTATCCTTTCTATCCCAATATGTTTAGTTTCCATTCTTGTCCAGTTTATAGCAGGTTTCTGTTAATGTTAAGTCTTGATCACCCTGTAAAGTATAGCAGAAAGTTCCAGTTCTCCCAGTTTAGTTCCTGCACTCTGAACATGGAAACATTTGCTCCTTTCCCCAGGCTTTGCTCGCTGAGTGAGAGATGAGACTTACTTGATATTAAATTTTAGTGTCTGCACCACGAAACTCTCGCAGAATCCTTCCACTGCAAACTTGGAAGTGTTGTGTATGTACCTTTAAGGGAATAACTGGTCTTAGACTGCAGTACCGGCAGTGACCACCCCTGTATAAAAGGCCCTAGCAGGCTTCTGTAGTTTCAGTTTCAGCTGCCTCTTGTTCAGTAAAGTACCTGTTAAACTGTTCTCCCGAAGTCCGTGTATTATTGAGGCGCGGACTTTACAGTGACGACGAGTAAGTTCGAACTCACCTGCAGTGTGGCATCATCTCACGGGGATCTCGCCTGAAAGGAAGGTCCTGGAAGGTCGTAGTCTGAGCAATGGGCGTCGACCGAGGGCAACCGCCCAAAGAATCCATCGGTGTTTGGAGAATTGCGGGAGAGACTGTGGTTCCAGCGAATTGTGCTGGTAGCAGGTAGCGCGCTGACCCTTCCGGACTGCAGCGGGCTCAAGCTCAATCGAGCGGCTCTACAAATCGGGCCGTGCAGCGTCGCCGGGAAAAGAAAACAAGAGAGAGAGGGTGGATCGCACAGGGCGCGGTCGGTGCTCGAGAACAGGACAGCGGAGAGAAACTAAACGGGGGGGAAGGAAAGCGAGATGCGCCGAAGCTGTGGGTCGCCGCCATTACCCCGTAGAACGCTAGGAGCAGCGTGGCAGTAAGGGGAAGAAGCAAAAGCACGGGAGGCGCCATTTTATCCCATTGGGGAAGAAGCAAAAGCGCGGGAGGTGCCATTTTATTCCATTGGGGAAGAAGCAAAAGCGCGGGAGGCGCCATTTTAAATCGCCCAAGATGCCGAAAAGTGGCAGTATCACTGCTTTCGACAACGAGGTAGAAGACTGGACCACATATGTGGAAAGAATTGAAGTGTACTGCAAGGCAAATGAGGTGGCTGATGGAAAGAGGGCGTCGGTATTATTAAATCTGATGGGTGCGAGTACGTACAGCCTATTGCGGAATTTAATTACCCCAGCTAAACCAATGGAGAAAAGCTTTGAGGAGATTGTTCATATCTTACAGGAACACCTAAGCCCTACACCACTGCTGATAGCAGAAAGATTCAAGTTCCATAAAAGAAACCAGCACAAAGATGAGAGCAATGCTGACTATCTTATGGAACTACGCAAGTTATCGAAGCACTGCCAGTTCGGAGCAGGACTGGCAGACACCTTACGGGATAAGTTTGTCTGCGGGCTCCAGAGTGAAGGAACCCAGAAACGACTACTTTCAAAAAAGGACCTGACGCTAGAACAGGCTTTCAGCGTGGCAGTATCCTACGAAGCAGCAGCACGGGGAGCTGCGGAAATACAACAGAAACCACAAGAATACAGCGCTAACGAAATGGCGTATGGAGCCGAAAAGTGCTATCGCTGCGGCAGAACAACCCATGAGCAGAAGGACTGCTGGTTTAAAGACAAAATATGCAGGCAATGCGGGAAAATGGGACATATAGCAAGAGTCTGCAGGTCGGGAAAGAAGACCAACACGACAAGAACTACTAAGGAACAGTACAGGAAAGTAAAGAAACTGACAGATAGTTCAGAAGATCAGGAGAGTGATAAGGACTCCGGGAGCAGGCGACTAAGTTGTTTAAAGTTACACAACGTGATCGCAAAAGAAGATCACCGAACCATTTGGGTCACCCTCATGATAGCAGGGTCCCCAGTGAAGATGGAATTGGACACAGGATCAGCCCTAACTGTCATAAATCGACGAGACTATGAGCGGCTATTCTCACACATACCCTTAAAGGACACGTCCATTGTATTGAAGACATACACGGGGCAAAAGGTCTACCCCAGAGGAAAAATAAGGGTGCCAGTTGAATATAACGGAAAGGAAACACAGAAACTATACATGTATATACTACGAGATGGAGGACCACCATTATTGGGACGTGAATGGATCCGAAGACTACAATTGGATTGGCATTCCACTCTGGCACTAACGGTGACTGACAAAAAAGATGATGACGTCGCACCTGGACGTCTGTCACAAATTCTATCTGACGCGGAAGAGGTGTTCCAACAAGGACTTGGGACTCTAAAAGGAGCAAAGGCAACCATAAAGATTGAGGATAACGCAACCCCAAAATTTTTCAAGGCCAGACCGGTGCCATATGCGATACGCCCAGCTGTGGAAGCTGAACTGGAGAGTCTAGAGCGTTTGGGGGTGCTGTCTAAGGTGGACTGGAGCGAGTGGGCCGCACCCATCGTTCCTGTAATGAAGAAAGCATTGAGCAGCACGCCTGGGGAGCCAAGGAAGGTTCGCATCTGTGGGGACTTCAAGGTGACTGTGAACCCAGTCCTGCACACAGTACAGTATCCGCTTCCGTGGATAGAAGATATTTTCGCCTCACTATCTGGAGGGAAACGTTTTACAAAGATTGACCTGGCTCAAGCGTATCTACAAATGGAGGTGGAAGAAGCATCTAGGAAATACCTCACGATAAACACTCACAAAGGCCTTTACCAGTACAATCGACTGGTATTTGGGGTAGCATCGGCCCCGGCTATGTGGCAGAGGGCAATGGAACAAGTCCTGCAAGGGATCCCGGGGACCCGGTGTTATTTGGACGACATCCTGGTTACGGGCGAAAATGACAATGAACACCTTGCCAACCTGGAACAGGTGCTCACGAGATTGCAGGAATATGGGCTACGAGCCAACCGTCCCAAATGCGAGTTCTTCAGGAGACAAATCTCGTATTGTGGCCACATGATTGATGAGGAAGGGTTGCATAAGTCGCCGGACAAGATTGAGGCTGTAGTCAAGGCTCCAGCACCAGAAAATGTGTCGCAACTGAGGTCGTTCCTCGGGTTGGTGAACTACTACCATAAGTTCTTGCCGAATTTATCTACAATTCTGCACCCACTGAACGCCCTCCTTCAAACTGGTGTAACATGGAAATGGAGCGATGAGTGTAAGCGTGCCTTTCAGGAATGTAAATGCCAAATCACTTCAAAAGAAGTATTGGCCCACTACAACCCAACACTACCGATTCGGTTGGCATGTGATGCGTCACCTTACGGCATTGGAGCGGTGCTGTCACACAAATTCTGTGACGGTTCAGAGAGGCCAATAGCCTTTGCATCGCGCTCGCTAAACTCAGCCGAGCATAACTACGCCCAGATTGACAGGGAGGCCCTCAGCCTGGTGTGGGGGGCGAAGCAGTTCAATCACTATCTGCATGGGCAGAAATTCACCCTACTGACTGATCATCAACCCCTGGTCTCAATTTTTAACCCAAAGAAGGGCGTTCCGGTGATAACGGCGCAACGGCTGCAAAGATGGTCACTTTTTCTAGGGGCACAACAGTATGACATAGAGTACAAAGGTACGAAACAACATGGAAACGCTGATGGGCTGTCGCGCCTACCGTTGCCTACGGCGGAAGAAGCACCTGCAGTGGACCCTGTTGAGATATTCCATGCGACCATAGTCGAATGTTTGCCTGTTACAAACGCAAGTATTGAGAAGGAAACCCGAAATGACCCGACACTCTCTCGGGTCTATGATTTGACGGTGAAGGGATGGCCAGCATATGGCGACTCACTGTTGCCAGCATTCTCGCCAAGGAGGGAACAGCTGTCAGTGTGCCGGGGAACCTTGATGTGTGGATCCTGAGTGGTAATTCCACCTAAGTTGAGAGATAGAGTACTCAATGAGTTTCACGAGGGTCATCTGGGAGGGGTAAAAATGAAGAGCCTAGCCAGGGCGTTTGTGTGGTGGCCGGGAATCGATAAAGAAATCGAGGATATGACCAAGAGATGCACAGGATGCCAGAAGGTCCAAAACGCTCCACCACAGGCCCCGCTACATCCATGGGAGTGGCCCTCATCTCCATGGCAATGGGTACACATTGATTTCGCTGGTCCATTTATGGACTCAATGTTTCTAATCGCTGTGGACGCCCATTCGAAATGGCCAGAGGTCATTAAAATGTCCTCCGCCACCACGGAGAAAACTATTGCAGTCCTAAGGACCATCTTCACCAGGAATGGGTTGCCAGAACAGATCTGTTCCGACAATGGCCCACAGTTTGTGTCTGAGGATTTCCGGAGGTTCTTGAAGAATAATGGGGTGAAACATTACACATCTGCCCCATATCATCCAGCCACAGATGGATTGGCTGAGAGGTTTGTTCAGACCTTTAAAAAGGCCATAAAGGCAATGTATAATGACGACATACCACTGCAACACAAGGTGGATAACTTCCTGTTTGCTTACCGGAATGCGACACATGCAGTAACCAACCAAACTCCAGCCGTACTGTTTTTCAACCGGAGACTAAGATGCCGCTTGGATTTGCTCAAACGAAACATAAGACGAGATGTTGAGGAAAAGCAGTTCCAGCACATAAATGAGAAGCCAACCAGGAGCTTCAAGATAGGGCAACCAGTCTTGGCCCGCGACTACCGAACAGAAAAATGGCAGCCAGGCACGATATGCACACAGCAGGGACCACTAATGTACACAGTGGACGTTGGAGAGAGCATCGTGAGACGCCATGCTGACCAGATTCTAGAGTCACAGGAACAAGCCAAACCTGTACCACAAGCAGGTGCACCTGGTAATGAGCCCGAAGTACAGATTGCGTCTACCTCAGAAGCAGGGGTATTGGAAGCTGACGAACCAACCAATGACAATGAGCCAGAATTGACTCCACCGCCAGAACAGGATACTCGAGAAAGGCGCTATCCAATCCGGATCAGGAAGCCTCCTCAAAGACTGAACTTATAAATGACTATTTCAGTTGATGTATATATTACTGAGAAAATTATAATTGTAATTAGTTATTATTTAGTTGTTAAATGAATGTTATGTACTGTTTATCTAAAAGGGGAGGAATTGTTGTTTAAGGGAATAACTGGTCTTAGACTGCAGTACCGGCAGTGACCACCCCTGTATAAAAGGCCCTAGCAGGCTTCTGTAGTTTCAGTTTCAAGCTGCCTCTTGTTCAGTAAAGTACCTGTTAAACTGTTCTCCCGAAGTCCGTGTATTATTGAGGTGCGGACTTTACAGGAAGCAGTGTAGACATCATTGAACATGATACCTGGTCAAACACAAACCGCATATACAGACTTTAGTAACTCTGTGATTTCCCGGTTTCAGGTCTAAATCACAAAGAATGTGTAGACCCAAAGTGTGACCAAGAAGATAAAAATATTACCTCACATTGTGACTGCTATCTGCCAATCTTACCAACCCTCTCATCGTGGCATTGGTATTATGGCCTACTCCTGCTCCTATCTTCTATGTTTCTATTATACCCTCAGTGACAGTGGAATCCCAGTGAGTGGTGTCATTCTCACCACAGCCAGCCGAGGATTCTCGAGCTCCACATCCTAAGGTTATGGATCCTGCTCCACAGAACCTTCCAGCACAGGAGACCATTCGGCCCATCATGCCTCTGCTGGCTCTTTGAAAGAGCTCTCCAATTTAGTCCCACTCCCCAGCTTTCTCCCCTTAACCTGCAAATTAGTAAATTAGTCTTCAACAACATGTCCAGCTGCCTTTTGAAAGTTCCTGTGGAATCTGATTCCACCGCCCTGTCAGGTCGTGCGTTCCAGATCACAACAACCCCCTGTGTGAAGAAGTTTCTCCTCGATTCCCCTCTGGTTCTTTTGCCAATTATTTTAAATCTCTGACCTCTGGTCACTGACCCACTCACCAGGGGAAACATTTCTCCCTACTTGCTCTATCAAAACCCCTCATCATTTTCAACACCTCGATTGGGTCTCCCCTTAAACCTCTTCTGCTCTAAGGAGAACAACCCCAGCTTCTCCACTCTCTCCACACAACTTAATACGTTATCTTGTTAAGGCTCTATCACTTGCTCCTACATCTTGTTCTCTTGGTAACTCCTTCCTACCTCTAATTTATTAATAAGTGGTTTTAAAATAAACAAAGGATCTAATGTGCATGTCGGTTTGACACCACAATAACAACTTATGCTTTTAGCGTAGTGGAACGTCTCAAGGCGATTCACAGGAGCGATTATCAAACATAAAATTGACACCGAGCCACATAAGGAGTCATTAGGACAGCTTGGTCAAAGAATTTGGTTTTAAGAAGCTTCTTAAAGGAGGAGAAAGAGGCGGAGAGGTTTAGGGAGGGAATTCCAGAGCTTAGGGCCCAGGCAGCTGAAGGCACGGCCGCCAATGGTGGAGCGATTAAAATCAGGGGATGAGCAAGAGGTCAGAATTGGAGGAGTGCAGTGATCTGGGAGGGTTGTAGGGCTGGAGGAGGTTAGAGATAGGGAGGGGTGAGGCCGTTGAGGGTACACAGACAGACGGTGAACCATTGGTGATGGAGCCACGTGTTGTAAATTTCCCAGAGGAAGGTGGGATCTCACTTGTTCAGTACTCACCCTGCAGACCCATCACACTGCTCATCACCACAATGTGCCCACTCCTCCGCGCCTTCATATCCGGGAGCACGGCTTTGATCATTCGAACAACACCGAAGAAATTTGTCTCAAACACAGCCTTCATCTCCTCGATGCTTTGACACTCAACCGGCCTGATCAGCCCAATCCCTGCATTGTTAACTGAGAACAGGAATGGGTAAGACTCAGAGACAAGGGTCCTAAATTTAAATAAAGGAAACTATGATGGTCTGAGGAGTGAGTTGGGTAGGATTGATTGGAGAATGTCACTCAAAGGGTTGACGGTGGATAGGCAATGGCAAACATTCAAAGACCGAATGGATGAACTACAGAATTTGT